>NC_084985.1:25380887-25550887 GCF_963691925.1 Scomber scombrus
CCTGCTGACTCTGCCCTTTGCAATGATGCCACCAGTCCCTTGCACCCAAACCACCACAAGGTTTACACCAAGATCTATGTTCATCTAGTAACTGCAATATAAAACTAAATAACTTGTGTTTGGCTCTGGTTGGAAAAAGAAAGACATTCACTACAACAGGAGAATAGTGTTTTTTGGACCAAGACTACCCAACCAAAAATACTCATTAAAAGAAAGGTGTACTCCACCATCAAAACAGCACTTAAAGAAAAGGGGGCTCCGTTTCCATCTGTGTCCATTCCTTGTGAAACTCAGAATGTTTCCTGACACTGCTCCAATTACCTACAATATTTATTTGTTTCCTTATTCTGGGCAAGATTTGACAAGAACATTGAAAGTATATTTGGTGGATGTTTCTGAAAATACATGCCAACTCAAAACTTTCCATGAGGAAGCAGAAAAAGTTGCTGATGATTGCGTAATGGGCACAAGTTGCTGGTTGTTAACTGGTCTCACTGTGAGCATTGGTATAGTTAAAACTGTAACTCTGATTTAATTTTGTATTTTTATTTTTGAATTCATGTTGGGTATTACAGTGTTCAGTCAGAGGTCAGTATGAAATGGATAAATGTGTCATTTTCCTTTAACTAGCCTGCAGTCAAGACTCATTTCAGTGAGAAATACATTAGTTTAATCATGTTTGTCATGTGATAGTTGCAGTTTTCTATGCAAGTTATAAGAAGTATACTGTAAACCTACAATTTGCATCCCTAGTCTTGTTGTTATGGACAATAAATGGCTGGTGGAGAGACAATAAATTTACTTTGAAATTCAAGTACGTCAAAGCTCAAACAAACAAAAGCATTAGATTAGCACTGGATCCATCATTCATTTATTTTAAGTAAATGGGCAAGATTTGACAAGAACATTGAAGTATATTTGGTGGATGTTTCTGAAAATACATGCCAACTCAAAACTTTCCATGAGGAAGCAGAAAAAGTTGCTGATGATTGCGTAATGGGCACAAGTTGCTGGTTGTTAACTGGTCTCATTGTGAGCATTGGTATAGTTAAAAAATCAAATAATTTCCATGTGATTTGGTTGATTCATTTATTTTAAGTAAATAATACAAACCTAGCCGTTTACATGTCATATTTAAATGTAGTGATGTCCTGATAGCCAGCTTTATGTGACTGGTTTTCTGGAATGGCCTTCGCGACTTGTGAAGCCAGTTACGGCAAAGAAACCTTTAATATGCTGAACTTCCATGTGACAGGAATCTGTCTGATCTTTTATTGCAATGTTTGATTTTTTATTACCACATGTGGTGCTGTTGAAAGACCAGGGTCCAGGGCCATGCTACTGCTGTATATCCTTCAATAGAGTTCTAGATACCTCCCAACAACTCACAGACGCTTATCATTTAAAGAAACGAAGGATCTCATCAAATACTGAGAAATTAAAGAAATGATTTGAACAATATCAAAGCCGCTAGATAGAAATGATTACGTCTGATTAAGGTACTCATTGATGCATACAAAGTCAATATTAACAGGAAACTGATTTCCAAGATTTACTCAGTTTTACAAGCAGACCGGGATCTCTCAACAATAAATCAAGGTAGGAGAAAGAAGCTAACGTAACGCTAACAGACAGTGATTGGTTAAACATATGTAGAACACAGTCTACCACCTCCAGCTAAGGTCTGTGGAGGGAATTCTTCTGGAAAAACACTTGAAGGTTTTTTCCTAACTCCAAAAATAAAATAAAAAAACAAAGTAACAACCCTGAACACTTTTGAAAATGTTATCATGTCTGCTTGGTATTTTCATATTTTTAGGGAGGGTAAAATGTCTTCTTATTGGTTAGATGTTATAACAGATACAATCAGTAATCAGCTGACAGACTGATTTTGAGGTTAGATTTATTTACTTGGGAAACACTCCAATTGGGCTGCAAAAAAGCATGACAGTTATTTATTACAAATAGTACTATCAGCAAGTAATAAAAGCAATAACCAGGAAATGGCTGAACAAACACTCACCAACAACCCTTGAATGGATAGATATAGTTCAGGGAAATTAATGTTATGGAAGACCTGACTTTTTCTCTGCAACTTGCCTCTGAAGAATGTAAAAAATACTGCAAACACTGAATCTGAGGGGATTCAAATATAATATAATCATTTCTTTATTATGTCTTCATTTTTATTTGGAGATCCCTGTTTTATTTCTGTCAGTGGTAATATCTACAATATTGTCTTCAGGTTAAAACTGAGTGGAAGAGCCCAACTTCCTTAAAAGTATTTTAGCTTTGTGTTACAGACAAGCCCTGCCTTCCGTGCCTGTCTGGGAGACCCAAAGGTTTGGCTGCTCCTTGCAACTTCCTCTTTTGGTTTTTGGTCAAGAAAGAGTTAGGCGTGAGGTTTTAATTTTGGTTTGGTTTCTTTTAGATACAGGAAGTTGCAGATTTTGTTTTTAAGAGTTCTCTTTTGGTTATAGTTGGTTATAGATTTGAACAGCACTCACAGGCCCTCTTTCTTTGTAATGTTCCTTGTTAATAAATAGCTTTATTATACCAACTAAATCTGGTGTTACGTTGCTTCCTTTTCCCCTAACAAGCTGGGTCGTAACACCTTGTGAAACTCAAAGTCAAGGACCTCTATGAGTCTAAAGGACATCATAGACATGAAAGATTCATGGACTCTCATACTGCAGTGTAATCCATTTTCTTTTCACTTGCTGTCTTTTACATCATGTTAAGTATTTCACCTATGTGACCCTGTCTATTGTCCTTTAGTGTGTTTGTTCTGTTTTTGTCAATAATAATATTAATAATACAAAAGTATTAAAAGATCCATCCAAAGGTCACACACACACACACACACACACACACACACACACACACACACACACACACACACACACACACACACACACACACACACACACACACACACACACACACACACACACACACACACACACACACACACACACACACACACAACTACAAAAAAGCAAGAAATGAGTGTCTATCACTTACACAGTCAAAACCCGTAAGCCATACATCATGAATAAGGTCAGGATTATGGAGGAAATGTAGTTACTGGTACTGATCTGCTGCATGTATATGTGGATTTACAGTAACCATGTGACCACAGTGCATGTAAACATCTTCTCTGATTACTCATCTGACCTGTTTTTTCCTGAGTCACCTGGTTACTTAAAGATCCCCTCCAGACATGCATTAAAATAATAAAATGTATTTCTCATGGTTTTTCCACAAAATAATTATAATTACCAGATTAAAATCCTTAGAATTAAAATGATATCTCCAAGATGTCTCCCACTTCACTGTTAAGTTCATTGTCAGTGTTTTTGCACTGGAGGCTTCAAGTTTGCATCATCACACTTGTGTGAGTTGAATATTGGACTAGAATTGGCTTCCATACTAGTTGTGATGTTACAAATCATTCTCCATTAAAAACTGGATTTTCTATGACACCAAAGGAACTTTCTACTTTCAGCAGATGAATGTGAAAACAACCTTCAAGTGTCAAACTCTGCTCATAGATCATTCTGCACAGTGAAGCTCAAACATTACAGTGAAATAAGGGTTTAAGGTTTAAGTGTGTGTGAACAGACTGAATGTATCTCAGTGACTTTGGTGAACTCCTTGCCTTTTCATCTGGTGCCACTACCATTTAAGCTTTTGAGTGAAATTACTTGAGAAAATAGTCAATAGCCAATAGTCTGGTTCATGACCAAATACCTTCATGTATGTAATGACATTCCCATAAGCCACAGTACTTTGGGTTAAGTGCTCATTAGCAAAAGTCATTAAAACTAAACTAAAGCAAGACGAAGATAGGAAACATAAAGCTGCCATGGTTACCGCATTACTGTGGTAACGCGATCATGTCACGCCCACTGTAGAGTCAAGCTGATCACCGCTTCACTGTGGCTCAAGTGATGGGACATTATTCTCTCAGACTCCACATAAAGAATGACGTGACTGCTGAATGCTGACCAGTATTCCTACAGCAAAGTCTTAATGACAACACAGGAATAAAGACAGACATTTAGACTATAGAGGCTTTAAAGAATAGACTACGACAGGAATATATGTGTTTACTGCGTTTTCAAAAGTTTACTGAATATACTTATATACTTATATTCTTTTTGAATGGATTAAATAGCAGTGTAAAACCACATTATGGGTTGTTTGTAGCCTTAATGTCACTAGACTACCGAGTGTCTTAAAGCCTGTTTATAGTGAGTCTGTTAGTCAGTGAGCACTAAAAGAGTTTGATTAGCTCAGTTAAACCTGCAGGAGTCTCTGAAGGCTAACATGTTTTTCTATCACAGAGGAAATAAGTTCATGATGAGCGAAAACGAGTCCAAAGCATCTTCTGACGTCTGTACTGCAGAAACGTATCATGTCAAGCTGCCAAATACCACTGTGACAGATGATAAGACACTCAAAAAGACACAGGCAGTCTTATAAATACTAACTGCTGGAGAAAATAAATTAGAACTGCTTCCATAGGCTGATAAGAGAGTGTGTGAGTATGAAACTATACTATGATGTAAGTTATATTCAAAAAACAGGTGTTGGAGTCGCCTTATAATCAAGAATACCTTATATTTAGGCCAATATGGTATTTAGGAACCAATTATTTTATAACATCTGAGGTTTATTTTTGAATTTTTATGGCAGTTATGGCAACAGTTTGAATGGCTGCGAAAATGTATGCAGTAAGGGAAAAAAAATCGGAATCATTGCCTACAAAAAACATGTCATTTCATTGTGTAGCTCAAAGCACCATTGTACTTATGCACAGCCTCAAAGAGCTGCTGGCATGACTATAGACTCTATCATCTCTATCATTGTTCTCCACTAGAGACCAAGCACTGTGCAAAGAATCACTATGACTCTACAAGCAGGCTAAATGAGTACAAAAGATATAACCTCCCTATTAGAGACAGCGTTAAAATATATTGAACATACATAAATTTAACAACCGCTCTTGGCAGAGAGTGTAGGACATCCAGTCAGGTGTGCTCCCAAGAGCTCTTACGGATATTCACCACCTTGGTTCTTTCATAATGAGTAACACAACAGCCTCCACCTTTGCTATTCTCCCCGACATCCCTCAGTATCTCCTTTTGTCCTCTATCACCAAACCCCCACTCTCTCTCTCTTTCTACATCAGACCACACATAGTGGACACGGGTCTGCATATAAACGCTGATCCTCTTGAAATAAGTATGAAGAGAATAAAGTTCATTTTGAGGTCAGACTTAAAAGTGGAAGAGGTGTAGGGCTGAGAGGAATCTTTTTTTTATGGTTAACTTTTCATCGTGATGGACTCAGATCATGGCTGTCCTTTTAAATCAGATCAGAGCGGGGGGCTTTCGTCACTGTGACCTCCAAAAAAACCAACAGTATTGACCGGTAAGAGTGCACGCAGAGATAGGATGAAGCGGAGATAGAGAAAGAGAGAGAGACATGGACTGAAAGCCAATGAGCTCCATGGCATGCTGGCCTGAGATGTTCTTATTGAATTTGATGTCAAGCCCTTTAAAAGTAGAGATCCTGTAAGACAAACAGAAGATTAAATTGGAAACATGGCCCCGAGTCATATGTCTGTCTTACTCCCCCTCCCTCCCCGATTTCTCTTTCACTTGATTTCCTGTCAATTTAAAAAAAAAATGTATCCGTGAATGCATGTGTGTGCCAAATGGAGCCTGGTTCATGTATCCAGAGGCTATAAAAGAGAAGGAAATAGTTGGTGCAACAAAACAATGAGCCTGGCTACATGCTTCCATATGGCTGCCTGGGGAGGCTGAAATTGACAAGGCAGACAAATGGGAAGAGAGATGAAGGGGAAAAATCAAAGGGAGATAGGACTAGTCATATCTGTCCCCATCATGTTCGTGGAGCCAGAATAAAGTCCCCAAAGGATGTTTAGTGGCCTGTGGCCAGAGATAGTGGTGGATGCTCAAGCTGGATATGGATTGGTTTGAAATTTGTTATTGTTTTCAATGGAGGAATAATGACAAAATCCACTAATGCTGGCATAAAGTCATGCCTGCAGGAGCAACATAGTGACTAAAATAATAATTATCTGAATTTTGAGCTATTTTCCTACAGTTGAAGCAGATGGTGGAGATACTGGGTCTCTTTTTCAGTGTGTTTCCATGAAAATATTCAGGTTTTATGTAAGTTTCTAAAAAAATTGACATAACGATTCAGTGCATGATTTCATCACCTACATTTATTTATTAAGAGGATGTGACATACTTACATATTTAACCAAGCACCAATAATTCAAGTGTAACACACACCGGATGTATCATGTTGTAGCTTCCCAACCAGGGGTAATTGTTCCAAAGGGGAGTAGCTAAACTCATTTGATTCAATCAGGAAATTACAAATTTACAAAAACATTAAAAAATAAAAATATATATACAAATACTGAGTCAGTTATAACAGTTGAACACCACATGCTTTATTTAAGAATGATAAACAATTAACAGTTATCTAGATGGCCAAAATGGTTCAGGGTGTATCCTTGTCTCGTAAGCATGTCACAGGTACCTCTGTCACTTTGCCACATGTACAACTGAGTCAACTGAATGAGACACCTTCAGTGCCTTTGACTAGAGACTGTCCAAATGTGTGTACTGTTATCTTCATAGGGAGGAGCTACATTGGGAATCCGGGTACCAGAGGGTAAATATGCCATATATTCAGCCCATAGACAATGGACAGTTGGAGCACTTCTACTGCTTGGCATGAAACTCTTCCAGTTACGTCATCAGTATAAGAGATGAACAAGTTTGATTTAAAAAAAAATCTGGTTCTTTGATAAAAAAAGTTGAACGTACAACACTGTGTACATAGATAATTCAAGGAAGACTTCCAAGGTACATTTTGACATGAAACACCCAATCACTGAGCTTAAAATTCAGTTACATGCTAATGGTGGGTGGAATCTAAGGAATACCATTTGGAGAAAACTGCACAATCTCCATTATAAATCAATTCACTTATATTTTTTGATGTAGTAGTTTTTGATTAGTTTAACAATGTTTTTGTGTTTTGAATTCTGAATTTGCTACTGATCTGATTCACTTCTTCTCCATAGCAACAGCGGGCTTGTCTCATAGGTGTTGTATTATTTTGATCGGTCCACCATGCCAAAGTGACGGACAAAACATGATTTCTCAGAAAAGTTTGAATAATTAAAACTGGTGTTCATGACTTAAACCTATATAATCTTTACGTAACTCAAGATAGTCTGTATAAAGACTGATTTTCACAGAGTACTGTTGTTTGCTTTCATACCACAAATTAATCCACCGAAGTGTGCATGGAAGTTGGCTCAGACCTTGGGCTAGACCTAGAGTCTTAGGCTGGTTCTTTACAGACATACAGAGAAAACATTTGTGTTTTTGTAATGAATTTGTCTCCTCTGCAGATTCGTTCCTGTAGTGTTTTAAGAGCCACAGTGAGAAAGAATTTAACATGGAACATGAGCCCCTTGTCTGGACCTGAATGGGCAACATTGTGGTCACATATGGGATTTTTGATGGAGTGAAGGCATCTAATATATATTAATACATCGGCCGTCACTGACAAAATGTTAAAAGTTCTGGCTTGGGGATCTGCGCTGATGTGGGGGGGGGGACTTTTATTTAGCCTGCACACAAAAAAACTCGCCAAACTGTATCATCCTCGTGCCAACTGCTTTCAACTGAAACAAAAGTTGCCATATCCTAGTTTTTCTTGGCAATTCTGTTCATTTCAGCTCAAATACGCTGTTGAAATACATGAAATACAAGTAGTAAAACTAATAAGGTTAACTTGAGGGCCACATGAAGAACTTTCTCCAGAACTTTTTAAGAGGTCTTCTCTCAGCTTGTGGCAATAGTTAGTCCCTCTTTTTTTTTTTACTGTGATGAGCCACTATAACCACAGATGTCTTGTACTCCTCTGTTCTCCCTTTCCAATGAAATAAAGCAGCTGGAACATTTTTCTGCTGCCCACCATCCATTCTGAAGAAAAACAAGTAAACAAATGCACATCTAAATTCCCTGCACAGCCTTCTAATTATTCACACTGAATCAATCATAACAAATAATAAGGACTGAGGAAAAATTTGACATTTTGAAAATTCTGAAATCAGATATAAAAATAAGCCGGCGCATTGTGCTATTAATTGATAAGCTTCAATTGTACACCCGTGTTTATCAAAAATAATTATTGCTTTCTGGTTGACTGACGTCCTGCGTGGTTTATCAAAGCCACAGAGTCGGCACTCCTACTTCCTTGACAATCCGGCATATGTTAGTGAGCGTTCGCTGCTCTCTGTGAAAGCCAGGAAAAAGGAAGCACGGCGACAGTATCCAGACTGATTGATTGTGTGCACACCAAATACTCAGTGTTGATTTTTCAGTAACTATTATGTACAGTTAAGTGATGATTGGAAGGTTGGTTGTTGACTCAGTTCTGATATGACTCTGATGCTGCAGCTCAGACCTGACAAAGAATATTTTATTTGACTCTGATATATCTTTCATGCTGATATAAAGTCATTTTTACACAGTAATTTGTGCATATTCTTCTTTATAGAGTTAACTTACTGCTATAATTTAGCTGCATGGCAACAGTATATGTTGGTACATTATTTAATTGAAGGCATTAAATTCAGCAACACTGACTCCATCTTTTCATGTTAAGCAATAATCAGACATCCCACTGAGAAACACTGCATGGTGCCACAATATTCCAGAGCAGATAAGTGCATCATCCCCTTTGTCCTTTTACAAAGGGGTTACAAAATTAAGATTTGTTTTATGTGAGTGTGTGAGAGTGTGTGTTCTTGTATGGCTATCATATTGAGAACCAATTTGAGATAAAATGAGAAGTGAGGACATTTTGGCCGGTCCTCACTTTGTGACACATCTTCAAAGAGCTGTTTGAGGCTTCAGACTTTGTTTTAGGGTTATTGTTTGAATAACGTTTAGGTTCAGTGGTAGGCTGGTTTAGTTGTGACAGTTAAGGTTAGGGGCTAGGGAATGTTTTATGTTAACAAATGTCCTCACTAAGATAGCTTTTCAAACACATGTGTGTGTATGTTTGGGGGATGGAGGCTGCACAAAACTTAAGAGTAAGATATCTTAATAAACTAAAATTAAAAAAATTCTTGTTCCTATTAGAGGCAGGACAAAGACCACAAGGTAGTTCATTTTTCATTGATTAATGTTATAGTTAGGAAATGTTCAGATTAGCCTGCATTACCTAACAATGCTGAGAGATTTCAATGCGTGCTAGCTTGCTTGACAGTTTAACTCTAGAGTTAACTAGAGCTCGCTAGTTTGCTTAAAGTAACGGATAGCTAACAAAGATTGGAGGCGACCTGCCGCAAACCAGCATGGGTTTAAGTTATAGTATCATTTTGTAACATTGAAACATTGTTTAAGCAGAGTATCAGAGCAATTTACATTGTTCTTAAACCTCTCACTTCCTGACCTGTTTTTCTTGCTTGGTAGCTTTAAAGGAAACCCACTGAAACTCAGTTCTGATGTTTGCAAGTATTTACATCACCTTATTTAGGCCTATGTTCTCTATAGCTACGAAAAGAAAACATATTTTAGTCAGTGTTTGAATATATTAAGACCAAGTACAGTGTAAAATATATACATTGTTGAAGATGTGCAAAGTTCATCTAAGTTATTCGCTATAGACAAATTTACATCTATGTGCAGGGGCTGAACACTGGACAGGCCCGCCCCAGTTTAAACCCTGCTCATACCTGAAGTGGATATAGGAGCAACAGTCTCCCGGCAACTCCGAGGGAGGAAGGCAGTGACAGCAGCCTCCAGTCACAAGATACAAAGCTGATAAATGGCTGATCAGTCACAGAGACAGGGGCAAAGTCTCTGGGTCAACAGTGGCTGAGTGGAATGCAAAGAGCAGTGGCTCACTCTCCTCTAACCAGACACTGACCCCAGTACCTGCAGTTTAATCTGCTGGCACTACACTATACTACACTATCAGTTCTGTGCATAATATATTATAGTATAATATAGAATGCATTACGTGTGCACTGTGCTAAACTATATTCTATTAACTAGTGTTTTAGACTATAGTGCATCAAGCTATAATAATATACAATTATGTTACAATATAACATAAAAATAATATACTATACTACAAAACACAAAATTATGAAGCAATACAATATGTGACATTATGATATAGGAAAATATACGATAGTACGCGATACAATTACATATTATAGTATGCTATGCTATATACTCCATTATTCTACATTATGGTAATACAGCATTCTACACTAGCTATATGCTATACTACAGTTTATTATCTATATTTAACTTAAAACATTATTTATTGGCCACTTGGGGGCAGCGGAAACAAGTAGTGAGCACTGTAAGTCCATTCACTCTCCTATAGTTTTTATGTTTTTGGTCTCCTCCAACTCCTGAGGGAAATACTTGGCTCTATAGTTGCTAAATGCTCCACTATGCTCACCAGCTAGATTACAGCTAACTGTGTCTGTTTGCGGTTTAGTGCCGAACAGGTAGTGTACAGTAGCTTTTTACAGCTTTTCTATAAGAACTGATCATATTCTGTAGGTTCGTCACTATGAGCGATGCTTCCGACAATACACACAGTAATTTGCTACATTGTTGCTATAAAAAATATCAATTATAGCCACTTTAAATGTAAGTAAATCTAACTTTAGTGGCATACACAAAAACAATGTTACACAAGAAAGGAAATGATATTGTAGTATACCCATTTCGTACCCATACTGCACTCTGTCATGATACTATACTTTATTATAGAGGAGAATCAAGTTGAAATTGTAGCTGTAGTTTTTTATAATGCACTTTAGTTAGATAAGGATGTAAGTTGTTTTGACCAACAGCAAAACCGATTCTACTTTTCTGTCATGTTTTCATTTCTCTTCCCTGTGAATATGCTATACTATCGAAAATAAGTTGTGTTCAGATGTCATCAGTCACACTGTGAATGTTTGCTTTATAAATATTACCTCTGAATGTTTCCTTGAGCCGAACTTGTATTAGTCAGACCTGCTCTTATGGAAGCAAGTGACTCTTTGGCAGGCCATTTGAGAACCTATTCCCCAATGTTGACGTGCACGTACATGATTGCTTTTTCAATCTTTGTCAGCCGACTTCCAAATATATATTCTGAATGCAACCTGGAAAATGCGCATAATACACACACACACACACACTTACACACACAAACAATAAGAGCGGTGGCAGGGCGCCACTCAGCCTTGCATCCCGTTGTGTCACTGCACGCCTCTAAATTATTCAGTGTCACTCAAATATTGATATGGAAATCACAGCTGACTGAACTGACAGAGACCGGAGAGAAAGGCTGCAAAGATCCACTGTCCTCATTCTGACGTCCTCTTCTTTTTAGCTCCTCTGCTCCACTTGACTGATACCTTTTCATGGCAGCAGCTGCTCATCCTTATTTTATGTCCATTTCACACAGGATACGGCCAACGCTAAAAATGATTGATTTCTGATTTCACAGAGGAGTAAAAACATCTCATGTGATTTGAGCACTCGATTATAAAGCGTGACTCTCTGCAAGTGACCCCTCGAGTCAGCAGAGCGATATTCCGCAGCAACATGTGTCTTGGATCGTATTGATCTGGCACCGTGTGACTCTGATTACGGAATCGGCTCTTCCTTTTCTCACCTCGTAACTAAATGAATACAGACACACCGCAATCATCACACTGTCCGAGCCTATTCTCTCTTTATTCCAGTTGAATCAATACCACAATGTGTAGGATCAGCCTGTTTTACATACATTGCCAATAGCAACTAGAAGGGTAGCAGTGGATTCTCATTCCTGTCTGTGCACACCATGAATGGCTGATTAGGAGTGCAAAGGTTAGACGCAGGGAATGGTTCCTTTGTAAGAAAAATCACTTCCTACCACCCTCTCAACTGTAACATACTCACTGCAATCATTATTATCAGAAACTTTTTCAGGAACCTGGCAACCATTTTAGGGATCCAGGAACTTTACCTCTATTTTGGACTCCAGAAACGAGGGTCTCGATTAAAGACCGGGGTATGCTAGGAATGTTAGTTTGCACAATGTGTGTCTGTTTGTGTTATAAATGGTCCCATTTAAAAATGAGGTAACAAACCGACTGTCTTGGGAGAGGTGTGAGAGATGAAGAATCGTACAAACGGGGTAATGGAGCACACCTTCCGAACCTCTTTCATCAAAGGAATTCACGGTGTTGCACTTGTCACAAAACGTGACAGAAGTAATTGCGTGAAGAATAAAAAATGGCTTGACAGAGATGTTTAAATTCTGCTTCCTTTCTCTCACTTCTGAACACCTGGCAATTCACTCTATGAAGCAAGCATGCTTCCCGGATTCTTGATTTTTTAGAAATTACAAAAACTGTCAGACAATGACAGGGCACTTTAGATGTCTGCAAGGTGTTGGGGGATGGTGCCTAGGTGGTGGTTGGTGGGGATTATCATTTAAAACAAATGTCCTACATTTCTACATCACCTAACCTCTTGGATCAAGAATGCAACAAGGACAGTATGTAATTGGGTGGATTGGGACAGGAAATGATTATCAGAAGAATGGCTATTTCATATTTGATGAAGCCTGAAAATTATAGTAGGTTGAAGACTACTCGTCCAACTTCAAGGACAAACTGTTTATATAAATGAAATACCCTTACAACACATCACAATATAATTTGGATAACTAAACCTGATTAACAATAATAAACCTGAAGGTTGCTATTCTCAAGGCCAGCTTCAAAGTCTTACAATTGTAACAGAGGACAATCATTGCCCAACAACACCTATCTCATTCCAATCCCACCTTATTATTTTACACACAGGTTCTAGCTATTCTCGACAGCACCACAAGCTGATAGATTTCAGCTTTGAAGTACTTACCTTCATGGTTTTGTATAGGCACACTAACCTAAATAATGAGTGGGAATCAGTTTCAATGACAGAGAGCATCCCCGTAACCATAGCAACTCACACTCATAATTGATTTGTCTGTATATCTCGCTTACCTACTGATGGTCTGAATAATTTTTTTTTAATGCCTCTATTTAATTTTTCAGTGGAACTTTTTTTCAGTGCTAAAACAACTTTTTCCAGAACAAGTGTTTCAATGCCAGTGTTTCCTTTTTTTAGTTCAGGTTTGGTTTCCAATGCCCAGTTTTATTTTTCAATGCCAAAATTTAACTGACGCTGTTCTGGCTTTATACACAGGAGCCTTTCCAGTAGACAGCACTTGGGAATTTTACCTGCATTTTGGAGTGAGGAACCCCGCCAGGCCCAGTGACTAGAGATTAAACTGGTCAAACACGCCTTGTGGCTCCTACACCTTGTGCTACTTACTAACATTATACAACGAATTATACATGCTTCCTTTGCATTCATTAATTACAACATGAGTCATGCAACAGTCAAGGCAACCAAACAATGACTGCATCCCTTAAAAGGATAGAGCCACGCCAACTATATTCAAATGCTGTAACCACACCTTCAGAACCCAACCAACCGATTCAAAGCTTTAAAATACTATCTGTGCAGGCTTGCAACTCTCTTGTAGTCAAATACTAACTGTACAATATTTACTGACATTGAGCTGTGAAAATATAACACTGTGTAGACATGAATGCAACATTCTGCATACAGTGGAATTCAATATTTGATGCAAGCTGACACACTCTACAACAGGGGTGTCAAACTCATTTTAGTTCAGGGGCCACATACAGCCCAATTTGATCTCAAGTGGGCCAGTAAAACCATTGCATAATAACCTACAAATAATAAATAATATAATATATATTATGATTTTACTATAATAAACCATCTATTTACTATGAAAAATGAATGTCAACAATATTATGTCTCAGGTTTTTTTTCTGATTATCTTTCACAGAAGCTGCTGATTGACAAAATTTTGTACAATGTTCAATATATGAATGGTTTAAATATGACCACAATATGTATGTATTGTATTCTTGTATTTCTTCTGGTCAGGTTGGAAAAAAACCTCTGAAGGAGCAGAAAAATTAGAATTACCTTTCTGCAATTTTCATTCTCTGCAAAGTAATCCAGTTGGCCGGGTTGGGCCCGTTGGCGGGCCAGTTCTGGCCCACGGGCCATATGTTTGATGGCTGTTAGCTATAGGATGACATAACAAACAAAATAAGAACATTAGCAGTACATTTTGGGACTAAGTATACTACTAAAACTACCAGTTCTTTTTTTCACAATACTGACAAAATAAATTCACACAGATCTCCTTCAGTTACGTTAAGTGACATGTCATTTAACACAATGCTGCTCAGCTGCTTCTTCATGTTACAGTAGAGCTGGTTCATTATCATGGAGGAACAGGGGCCCTGCTGAGCCTGAATACATATCTGTTGGGCACCAGGAGCAGGGACAACTGAGTTAGTATGATAAACTTGCTAAAAGTTCCCCTTCATTAATTAAATATCAGCTGAAAGAGGAGTGAAATACAAACACTCAGTATTTTCAGTATTAGCAGTAATTAATGTTAGAGGAGCAAAAATAACATTAACCTGTTTCAGTGTGGATGAAGTTTAGCCAACAGGTTCATTTCCACCACTCATGGATTAGACTCATCTTATTATGAAACATTAGATGACATATTGTCCTCTCAGTTCTCTCTCTTGTCTTTCTTTTCTTTGTTTTTGGAACCCTGCTTATATTTTATGAAGCTGCTGAAACATTTTTGTTAATTTTCTCTCGCAAGTCACAGCTAGCAGGTGCCACACCTGGTTTGAATGCAGGACTGAACCATTTCATGTAAACAGAGGGGGGTGTTTGGGTAATACAGAGGCTTTAGATGGTTGATTCCTGCCAAAAACAAGAAAAATAAACCATTTGTTCAATGAGTGCAATGTAAATAAAGCATTATTTTAATGTCTATTAATGATGAATGATGATAGGTTAATCAATTAAAAACATTACTAATGTTTTAATCATTTTTAAGGGCCTTTAACTCCCCACCACCACTTTCAATTAATATATATATTCATAGATATCATGATATGATGCAAATGGAAACCTGAAGTACCAAAAACTATTTGGTCAAACGTGGGAATGCATTGAAATGACACTGCTGCTCAGCTGTAAATAAAGTTTTATCAGGAGAGACAAGTGAATGAAGCAAAAACAATTGTTTATTATGCAGATGATGTTTATGATTAAGTGTTATCAAAAGTCTTAGACTCTGCAGGGAGAATCAAGGGGCATCAGGCATGAGCAACAGTGAGATAAATCCCCCCCCCCATGGAGTCCAGTTGCTGGTGGTGGTGGTAGCTGATGACTTCTGCCTAGACTGATAAAGCTGATGAAGTTGATGAAATGATGTGCTGATGAATCTGAGAAGAAAACAGTACCATAAAAGCACCGAGCACCCTGCTATTGGTTCGATGTGACCAGCTGATGTAAGCAGCTGATGTTTTCATTGAAGCCCAGGAGAATCACAACAAGCATATTATGAGTGAGCATGGACAAGGGGTTTAGAATGACAGAGGGTTTGAGAAATGAAATCACAGACCTGAGCATACATAAGATAAGTCATCCTCACTGAACCTTTGCTAAGCTCCATAACAACATAAGGACACTATGTTGTCTCTTCACTTTAAAAAAACGAGTCCCTTCCAGCTACTGATCTACTCGACACTAGTGCAAACAGGAATGTGTGAAAGGGACTAGTTTCTTGGTAGAAAATAGAAAATATGTGACCTTAACCTCTCACCTTTTGTCTTTCAAGGTTTGAAAGAATCATGGTTCATACCTACTTGTAAGAAGACATTCAACATTTCAAGTGTGGCAGAACATTCCCTCTTGTTCCTCTAAAAGGTCTACATACTGTACTCTGAGTGGGAACCTGCCATTCACTCACTGCCCACTAACTGGCTTTCCTCCCAGTTCAATCATCTCTGCCAGTACAGGACACACTTTCTCAGGCTTTTGTGACAAACAGAGCCAGTGGAAGTTTTTTATGAATAAAGCTGGGACAATAACACCCACATCATTATACTGTGAATTGTCTCTCACCTTACAACGGTGCCACGTGACTTTGCAGTCAGCGCATGCAGGTATTGCGATGGCAAACCGTGTGGCTTTTAGTTACATAAAGCTCTTTCAAATATCCAAGGTTTTTTTTTTTTTTTTGTACCGCTCTCAGCTATATACTATGCAAACAAACAGGCACACAGAGGACTGCGCGATCCAGACAGGCTTCGATTGGATAACAGCTTACATAATCAGGGCTGCCTGGGAAGAGCACAGCAGAGGGCATAAGTCAAAGACAGCCGGTGTCATTGCAATGAGCTGGTTAGGAAACTAGTATTTCAGGAAGATTCAGCAAAGGCTCCCTGACTCCTGGCACGGTCACGGCTCATGTTACATCTTATGTATCACGCACTGTTGTTGCAGACTATTGTCTCTCTGAGGACCGGCATTCAACCCATTGTCAGAAATTCACAATGATCTGTCTTATCAGAGGCGCTCCCCCAACAAACATGTTGATCAGTTGCTGATACGGCAGCTTGCACTAGTGTTGACACCCTGGGTAAACACATAGTCAACATTAAAGCTGCTACCTGGCTTCCTTTGTTTCAAATGTTGCTCTGAGGAGAGTTTCCATGGCTGGTTTTTGCAGCTCCTGGATATGCAAAACGTGCTCAATAAAGAATCTCTGCATGCAAGCTTTCATTTCAACTCATCTGTTGTAACATATATTCTGAAAAGCAGCAGGTTATAGTTTACAATGCATGAGGCTGCACAAAAAAGCACTAAAACCAACCCTGAGCAATATTTAACAATGTGCTTAAGGTGAGTGTTTCCATATCACCTTCAGACTGAATTAATTGTAGATTATAATACATTACTGTTAACATTATATCACCATTTGGAAGGGATTATCACTATAGATGGAGATGCTTTTTGTAATATACGAGAACATTCTGCAAGAAGACCATGTGACCCTTTTTACCACTATCTTTATCAAACTGATTTAATTTATTATCATTAATGTATAAATATTATTATTATTGTTGAAATGTATTATTGTTGATATGTGTGTTAATTTTATATTTGTTTCATCTATTTATGCTTGACGATTGTTTTTTTTATTGTGTTTTTGTGTATGATATTCTGCTCATTTTATTTAGCTTTAATGGTGTATATTGTATTCTATGAAGCACCAGTTTGTAAAGGTGCTATGGAAATAAAATTTATTACATTATGATTATACACAGGCTGCTGTGTGTTACTCAGACGGTTCTTCCTGAGCTCCTGTTATGACATTATAGTAATAAGGGTCTGGTGTCTGCAGGGTGACATAATTAAAGACCCTGGCAACATATTTTCTCAATTAGCATCTCACTGTGATCAGTGGGCTCCTACATGAACACACCCAGTGTCTGCCAAAAGTTACAAGAGTGTTGGTTATTTCTCAAGAAAAGTTTCTGTATTTCTGGGCTTTTTCTCCCACTGGTTTAAAGCTGGCAAGGCTCATTTGGAGAAAAAAAAAAGTCTCATATTTTCATGCACCAATCAGGATTTAAGAACATCTGAAACATGATGATAGTTGTGTGGTTGTTTGCTGAAGTCGCACACACACCCACACAGTCCCCATTTAAATAGATTAGCAGAGTTTCGGAGTAGCAGAGTGATGTGAGTCGATATCATTCTTGACTAAATAAGCATATTTTTTAGCTTGTTTAGTCAAGAATATTTTATACAAATTCATTCAAAAACCAACTTTTCAGAGGCTTTAATTACATTTAACTCATTATGAAGGCAGACTAAACAAAAACCAAACCACATGAATTTACAGCTGCCCACCTGATGAGCTTGTAAGGTCTGGCTCTTCTAATGTCAGCGGACGAGTTGACTCGAGTGTTGGCGTTAACAAATTAGCATTCTATCGGCAAAAAAAAAAAAATTCAGGAAACGGAGAGAGATACACTTTTAAAATGCAAGCCTCTCTTTTGGGATGATAGCAGGACTAACACGCCTGCTAAAAAAACAGAAGGCAACAGTGGTGCTGTAATTACAGAGCAGGGGGGTGAAAAAATCACAGATACAGGATTACTGCCCAGCGTATTAAAAATCACTCGACCTCCCCCCTTGAGAAATAATCCCGTCCCGACGGATTTCACGTCCACTACTCTGTTGGCTTACGGACTATCAACTTTTTTTGCTGCACTGCGCAACGTGTTATATAATAAAACACAATGCTGTCAGGGAGATGACAGAGTGACAAAAGATCCACAAGTTTGATTCAACTCATCCTCTCTCCAGAAAAAAAAAGTTCTTTGTGTCTGAAAGTGACAACAAGTGTCAGTAATCACAGACACATTGTTTTGTATCTTTGTGGTTGATTTCTTGTTTGTGAAGATGACATGCATGTGAAGGTTATTATTGTACTGGTCGAGCCCTTTTCTCTCTGCGTATGAGAATTCACACGAAGGTGGTCTCGAGTGTTTTTTTGAGAGTATGCAACCTTCCATTACACGCCATGAATAAATGAAGATGTGAGGGAGTAATCTACATGGATTATTGTGCCAGGTGTGGAAAGTCTTTTAGCATCTTAATGTTGGTCAGTTGGTTGAACACTCTGGTTCAAAAAGCTTACATAAGAAACAAGTATTACATCTATGTAAAAAACCTCCCAGCAGCTGATCATCAAGCAGATACATGACAAGTAGGACAGGACTTATAAAAACAGGACTTACGGGTAATGAATGGTGGCTGTTTACATTATTGATCTCTGCTGTTACACATGCTGCTGTCTTCAGTTATCACTTCAGTCTATTGTTGACAGATTCGAATGACGCCAAGCAGGTCAAACACACTATATACACTCAGGAAGCACTTTAGGAACGCCTGTGCAATCTATTGCAATCCACTATAACAGCTCTGCCATATATCTACTTTTACAAAGCTTATATATCTTCAGTTTTTGTTGACATTTTCAGTAAAGAGATAATTGTACTTTCTGCATTTTGTCTTGTCTTACCAGTAACATATTTAACAGTGATGGACCATACTGGGTTTAGCTAGAAGTTTGCTGGATGGAAATGTGGACGCTCAAATCCCTGTTATGTTCTGTGGATGAATACATGTGTAGGATGAAAAGGTATTTATTTTGTTGGAACAATTTAAATGGTAAAAGGACTGGACTTATATAGCGCTTTTCTAGTCTTTTGACCACTCAAAGTGCTTTTACATTACATGTCTCATTCACCCATTCATACACTGATAACAGGAGCTACCACGCAGGGTGCCAACATGCTCATCAGGAAGAAACTAACTATTCATACACATTCATACACCGTTGGCACAGCAACGGGAGCAATTTGGGGGTCAGTATCTTTCCAAAGGACACATCAACATGTGGACTGGAGGAGCCAGGAATCGAACCGCCGATCTTCCGATTGTTGGATGACCCGCTCTACCTCCTGAGCCACTGCCCGCCCCAAAATTAGGTGAACCCAAACCCAACGACGACCATAATTATCAACATCAAGAGATTAAAGAGTACAGTCTAGACCTGCTATATATGTAAAGTGCCTTGAGATGACTCTGCTACATAAATAAAGATCAATAGATTGATTTATTGATTGATTGATTGAATGGGTCAGGACTTGTGTCCCAAAAAAGGGCACACACATTTTTCTGGCATTATTGAGGGCCCCTTTCTGCTCAAGGGCCCCTTTGGCACATGACCAGATAGGTGGTATGGTAGATTGGCTATGTCCAAACCACTGTTACATTTATGTAAAAAAATCACCACCAAGTTGGTCATCAGGTATCAGTAACTCAACAATTGGAGAACAGAAAAGGCTGTATCTATATCTTTATGGATAGGCAAAAAAAAACTAAATAGTACAAAAAGTAGCCCAAATTATCACAAGCCACCCAAATTACTTTTTACATGCCCAATCTAATTAAAAGAAGCCCAAATGGGGAGAAAACTGCTCAAATTGGCAACACTGCTTCAGTCTAAAAGCATTTCCTGACTTTTTTAATCAGTTGAGGAGGCTACGTATTCTCAAACACTTTGAAATATACTGTCATTACATTATCGCATCATTACATATATCACAGGTTGCTGTGCCCATTCACAGAACACAGGAGGGATTTCAAGTATCATATGATAGATAATGTTAGATAAGGTCAGGCTGCTTATCACTGGTTGGAGATTTCTCTTTTTGTTGTGAATTCTTTGTGTGATGGTGCCACTTTACTGCTGTCAAACTAAAGGGCCTCAGTCTTTAAGTAGCACGATATATTTGAGGGAAAATTTGTTTCGAAATATAAAGTCATCACAGGAAGATGGAGAAGTGGGAGTAGTCACATTAGCTTGACTTGCAACATCATCATTTGCTCAATAAAAGCTTTGCCTGTGTCATTAGAGAAAAGCCCTGCTGAGACTTCAGTGAAGGCCCAAACCCATGCTAATGACTGAAACAATCATCCGCAGTCAGATGCTGTTGTCTTTGTCCTCTCTCTGACACTTATCCCTCTGTCCTCTTCCACTCTGCCCCACCCATCATCTCAATCCCCCTTTGTGTTCCTTAACCACTCTGAGTTTGTACTGTGTGCGTTGAAGAGACCTTCTGTCTGTCGGGATAAAAGGAGGCGAGGGGGGGGCTAAACAGAGACACAGCGATACAGTGTGACAAATCCCAAGAAAATGCAGAAATATGAGGGGAATATAACTAACTGAAGCCAGCTGCACTGTCTTTTAGCCGTGTGTAGGTGATGTAAATAAGTGATTAACGAACGGTTGTACGTCTGGAAGCATCTGCAGCTGTCGAGATCTGTCAATTCTGTTTGTGCTCGACATGAAATGTGTCACCATATCTCTGAGGAAATATGTTTCTATACCTCTAATTTGATTTGCCAAACACTTTTTGATAGAAACTTCATTGCTGCCTGTCAAATGGAGATAAGACTGAGCTGGAAGTTTGGACATACGGAATACAAGGACTTTAACAACACACTGCTTCCTACCTGTTAGGTTTGGCTACAAAAACCCCTTGTTGGTTTTAGTTAAGTACTAACTCGTGCTTCAAATCAGTGTCGGCTTTTGTAATATTTAACTGAGATGACAGATTGTTTCCTAACGTTGAGCAACAGCGAGTGAGTGGCCTAAAAATACTTTGAGGAATGTGCCAAGTGCCAAAAAAGGCAAGAAAAACCCCATCATCAAATATGGAACAAGGAAGGCCCCATACACTCAAATTCAAGTATTTAGTGAGGAAGATAAAGTTTTGGTCAGTAGACCTTTATTAGGGCAAAAAATGATAGGATTATTATAATGATAACTTTGTATAGCAAGTAAATGGTAAAATGGTAAATGTTTTTTATACTACAAGTCACATTCACCCATGAACTCACACATTAGTACATCGTTGGCTCGGCCATCGGGAGCAATTTGGGGTTAAGTGTCTTGCCCAAGAACATCGACATGTAGACTGGAGGAGCCGGGAATCAAACCACCAATTAGTGGACGACCCGCTCTACCTCCTGAGCCACAGCTGGCCCACAGTATAAAAAGGAAAGGCGGTTGACACACAGGAAACTCCACAGATATAACTTTTTTTTTTTTTTTTTTTTTTAAAGTGATGATAAATTAATACAGAGAGAAGAAATGCAACTAGAAAGAATAAGTGTAGAGCAACAAGAAAGCAGTGGAGGTTGCTGTGCCCATTCACAGAATACAGGAGGGATTTCAAGTATCATATGATAGGTAATGTTAGATAAGGTCAGGCTGCTTATCAGGCTGCTTATCAGTGGCTTTTTGTCTGTTGTGTTCTGTTATTGCGCCTCTTTACTGCTGTCAAACTGGAGGCCTCAGTCTGTATGGCCTTCTAGTAGCATGATATTTAAAAAAAAAAATATTTTACTGGGATGACAGATCTTTTCCTAACATTAAGCAAGAGCTTTGAGCGTCCTAAAAATACTTTTAAGAACATGACTGCACTCATGACAAAGTGCAAAAGGGCAAATTACATCATATACGGAGCAAAGAAGGCTCTGTACACTTAGGTTCAATCAAGCTTTTAATGATGAAGCTAGTAGACCATCAGTGCCAAAAATGATAGGATTCCACACAGGAAACCACACAGACACAATTTTAAAAACTGAGGATACATCAATACAGAAAGAAACCAGAAAAACACAATACTGGAAAGTACATATCAGAGGTAATAAAAAGGGAAGTTACAGAGAATGACGCTTAGCTTCATTAGGTGCCATGTGAATCAGCTTGTGTTCACTGTAGTTGCCAAAGCATGACCATAACAGTGTCATGTCTTAGCTGCCAGGAGGGAATATTGTAAGGGAAGTAAATATTATGTCCAGTATGAACATTTTGGCAGTGAACAGTTTGTAGAAACATTCAATATAGATGTTTCCTAGTTTAATCAAAATCAGATTTTCCTTCATAACCATTCAGCTAATGCTAATCAGCTGTGCATTGATGTATTTTAGGAGAAATTGTATTGGCATTGTCAGATCAATAAGACAGAAACATAGCAGCTCTGTGAGGCTTAGGCAGATCGTTGACTTGAGATCCATGCTCATTTCAGCTTGCTAACACACTCCCAATAACACTGCTAACATGCTGATGTTTAACAGGTATAGTATTAACATGTTCACCATTGTAGCTCAGCACCATGAGTACAAAGTATGTGGCTGATGGGAATGCCATTAGTGAAAATATTTAGTGTACCAAACTTTCCAATGCATCGATTTATGAGTAAAGACCCTATTTGTACTACTGTAGAAGTTTGATAACAACCCAGGCATTATTAGTGGGGTAATTTACGAGATACGCTGGTGGGTCCGTTAGCGCCTGTACTAAGCCATTCGGCTGATGGCTCTAACGCCACCAGTTTGCGACAAAATGGGGAAAAAAAGCGGAGCGGGTGGTTAGATAGACCTCATGGTGCATATGACGCTAGGTCGAAATTACACCGATCCATCGCTTAAAGGGACGGTTTGTCAATTGAACAATTTGGTCCACACTGAAATATCTCAACTATTTGGATGTTTTGCATGAAATGTTGTACACATATTCAAAGTCCTAGAAGGATGAACCCTAATGACTTTGGTCATCCCCCAAACAACACCATCATCAAGTCAAAATGTTGGTACACTAAATATTTTCACTAATGGCATTCCCATCAGCCACATACTTTGTACTCAGTGATATGTGCATGGTGCTGAGCTACAGTGGTGAAAGCTTGAAAGCTTGCATGGCTAAAACAGACTAATGAGGGTCCACGGGTGAGATGAGCAGTATTCTCAAGGCATTCACATCTGGTAGATTTCTTTCCATATAGTCCTGCTACATCAACACAATAACACTGATGCATCCAAGTAGCCTTTTTTGACTATAATGTCCTATGAGTGCTACAGGCATTGTTTTTAATGCCCAGCTGAAGGTCAAAAAGACTATATTTGAAAAGCACAATTACGTTTTGTAGCCTAAACAACAATATACTGAAATAAAATGTGGTTGCATGTTATCACTCAAAGCCCAAAATGAGGACGTTGAAGCTTACTCTGCCTGGGGCTTACAAGACAGCAGGCAGATAATAACAGAGGTACTATACAGAATGTCCAAAAAGGAATACAAAACCACTTTCTCCCTGTTCTCATGCGAGCTGTCACGATGTTCCAGTGTTCAGGTACGTGCCAGGGTTTATTGTCCCTCAAGAGATTCAAATAGTACTTGTGTCCAGTACTTTTTTTTTTTAACTTACTTGTGACTTCCACATGAATCCACAATTTTTAGAAATCTATATCCCTGTGTTCTCGCGTGCTCCCGCTCTCAATCCCTGTTATCAAATATTCTGGGTCACTTCAGACACAAGCTGCTCACTATTTTTCACAGTAGAGTGGGAGCCAGTGGCTACTCATGTCCTGTTATCCGTGACACTGGACCGTCACACTGCCCTGACACTGCTTTAGACATGGCCGGTCCTGCCGGTCATGGGAAGACAGCTTGGATCCTGTCTACACAACAGCGGGCTTTGTACAAAAACATGGATCGGCTATGAGGAACCTATAGCCGTGAATCGGCTCCTGTGTCCACTACATAAGGGATTGATTCAGTGTGGGTATTCTTTCAACAAAGCCTCTGACAGTGTGGAAGACCCCTGGCTGTGTTGCGCCGGCAGAACACAGCCGTACAGATTGAGAGGGGAATACCACTAGGTTTGTAGAGCTCTGAGCAGCAGGTCTAAATATATCTGTTTGATTCAGGGCTACAAAGGAGGAGGACCTGTGCTTCCTCTTATCGGGATCTTTCTTGAATGTGATAGTCTTTCGGTTTTTAATCATGACTGACTACTGAATGTATTAATAGCACAATTGTGCCGAAAAAGACAAATACGACGGTGGTTTGCAACTGTATTAGAAATACCACATTGAAACAGGCTTTTACTTTGAAGTAAGTACATTTAAACTACAAAGGCACAGCTGTACAGGCCAGTCATATGAAGATGAGTAACAGTATGTGTCAGCTTGAAGAGATCTATCAGTAATTGCTTTTATATGTTCTCAAAGTAATCTGCAGCGCTAGTATGGTTATACAGCATGAATGGACATTTTTAAGTGTTGAGCAGATGGTCAGTGAATGACCAAAAATGTCCTTCTTTGTGTCTTGTTGTTCCCATAGCAACAACATATTGGATATTACAGTGAAAAATAGCAGTGCAGTATACACAATGGAATACAAATTATATTGTATACACGTCTTTTTTTCCCTCTGATAATTGCATGTTCACACGTTTTTAATGTGAAAATGGCCTCATTCAATAAGATACCTGCCAGTCTTATTATGTTTGTGCTTTTCACTCATACAGTAGATTTAAGGTGTATTACAGTCTAGCTCTTATAATTCTCTGTCGTTTCAACCGCAAAACATACCCATATGGGCATCAGTGGAAACTAGCTAAATTAAAAAGGAAACTCAAGCATCATCTTCAAATCTTAAAGCTGCATC
The DNA here is from genome assembly GCF_963691925.1 of Scomber scombrus. Taxonomy (NCBI): domain Eukaryota; kingdom Metazoa; phylum Chordata; class Actinopteri; order Scombriformes; family Scombridae; genus Scomber; species Scomber scombrus. The sequence continues at coordinate 25,406,016 of NC_084985.1, forward strand.
ACTGATGTTCTTGTCCACATAAAGTTGTATAGGTCAGTCGTGTTTATGTTCGTCTCCAGCTGATAAATACAGGTCTAATATTCACTATCCTGCTAGCTCAGTTTGGGTCTCCACCAACTCCTGGCCTACAATGGGTTGATTAGAGCCGCACAATAATAGTAATGCCGTGGGCAACAAAACCAACGCATTTAACTACAAGAAGCTAAAAAAACCCTCCATAAAGTTGTGGGGAACTGCAAAGCTCAGTGCTAATTCTCTGTGGGCTCATCATTTCAAGCACAAACTGCTGTGATGCTGCAAGCTAGCATGATTTTAGCTTTGGTGTACTGTGTTAATGCCTTTTTTTAAACAGTGCACATCCTGCTAACTATCAAAACAACACACGAACACCTCTTGAGTACTAGTAACTTATGCTAAATCTTAAAAATCAACATGATAAAAAATAAATAAATCACTATAACACTGTGGACCATGATCCTGCCTGAAAAAAAATGTGATATAATATTTTTGCCATGTAACCCACCCCTAAATCTTACTTGCAGACTTACTTAAAAAAAATACTGTGCGTGGTCAATGGAGCACTTTATCTATTAAATTAGCATTTAACTACCTTGGACAATATCCTATGGCTGATGTTAGGCATCCATGTTTTTTTTTACTTTTTAGGGATTTACAAGTTGAGAATGTCAAAGCTTTTATAACTTTATGGGTATTTCTGATGTATTTAAAAATTGATAATTGATAATTTCGTTAACTCACAAATTAAACGTAACAAAATAGCTCCCTAGCTCCTTTTGGTCATTTCAGCCCAAGTAAGATCTTCCATAATGAATGGTACATACTGCACTCTACTGAGCTGTTTGACTTACAGTCTGTAAAGTAATATAAGTATATGTACCACATACTGAAGGTAGTGGTAATCTTGACTCCCAGTTGAACTGATTGAACATCAGTTATTTAGTAGTTCCTGATGTGCCTAACTGTTAGGAACTGCCTTATTCTACTACCTGAGCATGGATGTATTATAAGAGCTTGATACTGGACCAAAAATGGCACCCTTTCAGTCCAATAAGAATTGTTCGGCCGGTGTATACAGCACAAAAGGTTTCTAGCTTCCAGGTTTACTTCCATGTTATGCGGCCCACTGAAGTGTTTCCCACACTGACCCTGTCCACAAGTTCCAAAAATTCATAATAGAAAGAGTCGTAAATGACCTTGTCATTTGTTCCTTGGTGGAAAATGCTTTCTGGGCTGCAGAGGGATTTCTTGCTGTAATACCATGAGTGGCCACTGGGAAAGGTCAGTTGATAGGCTGAGTGGCAGCGACCTATCCAGCTCATATAATACATCCATGTACATGAGTTGATAGCTCCATTTAGGGCACAAACTGAGAGACTTTCCCCTTTGAAAACATGCAATTAGCATACCGTGCTTGTAATGTGACACACTTAAATTTAATTTGTGTTGACTTGTAAATGATTTGCTGTAATAAAAGCTGTTTTCCCCTATGAAGCTGTTTAACGCTGTGTAAAAAATACCACACAACACAATTACACAAATACAGTATGTGTAGCATTTGAACACAAATTATTCTTCGGTGTTAAAATGCCACACGTACTGTAGCGCCAGTAATGTAGCGAGATGAGCGGCATGAAGACTGACAACATATGCCAAACACAATCTGCACACACACACACACACACACGTATCAGCAGCGTTGATTAGCTTCTGGATATTTACATAGCGCCAGATGTTTTCATACTGTCTATAGCTAGCTGTTTCATATTTTTGTCCGCCCCCCTGAACGTTCACAGTGACAGATCTGGCAGAATATGGCTCCTCTCATGCATCTGTGGTAATGAGATGAACTGGGATTTGCTACAGTCTGTGGCTTCTGCTGCTGCCATGATCGTTTGTGTCACCAGCTAAGCCTCCCATTGATTAAGGCCGTGAACAAGCCCAGCCAAGCTGCTTCGCTCACTCCGGCTGGCGTATGTCAATCCTTGTGTGACTATGCATGAGACTGTGTTTTTTGTTACCGTGAGCGCTCAATATACTGTAGAGGCTTCAGTAATTTTGTAGCAGACATGAAGGGAGAAGTCCAAATCAAAGCTTTTTTAAAATAGACAGAGACACTGTCAGATGAATAAATGGCTCTTTTGCTGCATTCAAGGGGCTGATTGATAGAACACAGTAATGATTCAGCCTCTCGCCAGCTCATGAAAGCTTCCATATTTGCTATTCTCAATGTTCTGTGTCAGCTGGGGCTTTCAGACACATGCTAGGATTGATATGTCGTTACCTTTCACTCCCCCACACCTCACTGATTTAAACTCTGTCGTCGAAGTACATTCAAATCTACTCTATCAATGTGTCTTTGTTGGCAGGGCACTCCTTTAGAAAGACATCTTGATTTCAGTTAAACTACCTGATTAAAGAGAGGATGAATAAAACATGAGATACAGAAAATGAATTAGTTAAAGCGCTGTCATTCAGTGTTGTCGGTTAATCCCTGTGAATCCAACTTTTTTTTTTTTTTTTTGTTCTCCTGCCCTTCACGACCCACATTCCTCAGCCAGGGCCCAATTTGAAACACAAAAGTCTGACCCCTCCTCCACTTAACACATACACACACACACACACACATGAGGCCATAGTGAGCCTACTCACCACGCTCTTTTGGAGAGTCATGTGAGGGTTTGAATGAATATTGATTTCTTCCTTGATGCCTCCTTCCTTCCTTCCTTCCTTCCTTTTGCAGCTTTTTCTTTTTTCAGTTGCACATTTGTCCCCATTTTACCACAGAATGCATCTTGCAGCCCAGGACTTTGAGCTGCCGTCATAGTCGTAAATCAGCCACTGAACACATGCGGATTGAGCCTCAAAATTAAATGAAAACCGCTGTATGTGTTTACGCAATGCCATTTCCTTAGTAAATGTCTGGAGTTTTGCATCAGGAATATTCCATGGAAAGTATTTGCAGTACTTCTAACAAAGCCAACAATTCCACAAACACTCCCACTTCCTGCAGAAATAGACTTTTGTCAAAGCACTGTTCAAAAGCCAGTGAGCATTCCCAATACGAGGGCTAGGCCTGTCACGATCACTACTTTTGTTGGGTGATATATTGTCTTAAAAATAATCGCGATAAACAATATTATTGTCATTTGAAGATAATTTTATACCACTGATATAATGATAATATAATAGCATAATAATGCAAGAGGGGTGGGGGGTAGGATGTAAAAACACAGACTGTCATTATGGTTGGGGACAGAGTTATTTACCTTTAATTCTTCTACAGTCTCCACTCAGGACGTACACAGTGAGGAATGGAGGACACTACTTGTTTAACCAATGTGATATGAATAGCTTCTTAGCTGCTAAAGTGAAGTGTGGCAATACTGAGGTCAAAATGATCTAGGTCATGTCCAAGTATTATATGATAAGTCCATATATAGACGATAAGTCGATGACACAATTATTGTGACAGGCCTAATGAGGGCCACGAAACCTTCACATGTAAATGGAATGCGGCCGTGATTCATGTTATTAATTACATGATAAAATATCTCCCTGAAGTGTGTAACCTTTGAACTTCTTCCTCATGCTCAATATTCTCCTCAACATTTTCTGTAACCTTTCACGTGTACAATCGAGGGAGCCCAAATTTTGTGGCGGGTGCAATAATCAGCGCAAGCAGACAGTTCAGTATTTTCCTGACCTCTAAATTCACCTTAGGGTGTCCCTGTGGTATTTTGATGCACATTTGGTGAAAGAAGAGGTGCGGAACAGAACAGGTGTGAGGTTCAAATCTAATGAAGCAGCACAAAGCCAGTTGTTGGTAATTTGGTCTCGCACACTGTGTTGAGTATCAACATGAGATCCAGTAGAAATAGAATCAGATTGATGTGATTATTAACCTGAAAATGCTAAATTGCTATTATTCATTTCTATCACCATTGTACTAATCAACTGTAAAAAAATCACACACAAACATTGTGACACTCTACACCTTCCATACAACAATATAATATTTCCTAATGAAGCCTCTTTTAATTTGCAGAATATGATGTTTTCACGCTTCACTGTGATTGGCTCAGCTGTTTCAGAGCTGTGACACCGGTGAAGTGACTGTGGCTGTTGATTAATCATCACACTCGCTGGTCTACACTTCATTCCCTTCTGTACTTTGCACTGCTGCACATGGTACATGAACCAAAAATAACAGGTGTGCTGGGAGACGCCCACGCAGTCCACACATGGCCCTATCAATGCTTTCGAGGACAGACTATGTGCGCTGTTATCCCCAACCATACTATTTATACTACTACCACAACCACTACTCTATAATGGCAGGCCGTCCGTTAGAGGCATAAATACTTTAGCTGTTCTTGTTCGTTCGATGCATACTAATGTCTTGAGTTTTCTGCCTGCAAGTCCCCTACAATGTATGTGATCGGAATTTAATGTGTTGTGCTCACAGCATTAAAACACGACCTTTAAAAAAAGTCACCACGGCAACGCATCTTTGTCAAAACAGTGTCTTTGTTAAACTGTAAAACCCACAAACCTCACCGGGAACAGTTTTCATTGGAACTACTTTCTACCAAAAGAATAATATCAAATGTGAAGAAAAGTTAGTGTGTGTGTGCTCTACCACATATGTGCACCTTCTGTATTTTACAATGCAAGTGAATAACCAGCCATTCATGCTTTAACAGTGTATTTCAGCAGTTGTCCTTTGTGCTTTCAGTATGCACTTCACACAACTTCAATTCCTGTCCGTCAAACTTGAATTTTTCATGTGAATTGTGGCTTGTGTGCAGTCACTGTGTCCTTCATAACGGCACATTTTATGATACAAAGCAGGGAAAGTCTATGTGTCGCTTCACACGTTATCTTCTGGACACATAATAAGAGATCAACCTTGTCTCCTTAGAACTGTGTTTAGAAAAGGCTATTTTCGACTGTTTTGTGCAAAAAATGAAGCCGGACAGAACATGCAGTGCCAACAGAGGCAGTAGTGTAAATAAAGTGTAGTGACAAGTAAGAGTATGGAGGTTGAAGTGACCCTGATTTGCCAGCTTTATGTAGTTATGTGTAGAATTGGTCCCTAACCTTAAAAAGACTGAATATTGTTGGAACAATCACCGAAAAAAGGAATCAGCTGTTAAAAAACTAAGTGGTTAAGGCAGCCACACATTACATAAAAAAGGTCTGTAATTACTGAAATACCCCAAAATTGTACTATTAGAACAAAAATATATGTAATTATGTAATAATAAAATACTCAGTGTGCAAGAAAGTGCCAGAAAGAGTGCTCTGCAGTTTCTAAAAATATCTAAACGCTATAAAAAAAACAAAAAAAAAACAAATATGCAGCTTTTAGTTCTTCCCCTAAAATGTTAACTAATGCAGATCAATCTTGTCTCCATTAAACTGTTGTTGTGTCTCATATCACGTACTTCTGTTAGTACACTTCTGTTAGTACACTGTTTACACTATGCACTTGCGTAATGTGCAAATTTCGATAGGTAACATGGCTGTTGCGCACTTACTGGAATCAACGATTAACTGGTTAGCAAGCTAGCGATAGCAAGCTAGCAATAGCAAGCTGGTGTTAGCATTCGCGTTATTGTTCACTTTACCAAATCATTACAGACTGCTAAATTAACGCAATAAACCTACTGAAGGCTGTGGTCCCTCCTCTTCCGCTATATAGCCAAGATGGTGACCTCAGTGTGAACACGCTTATGCACTCAACATATTAAGTGTAAGTACAGAAATACAAGCGGTTATTCTTGGTTAATGTCTGAAGGCAAAAGTGTTTATAGCTATAGCTATTTCAAACACAGCCTGCGCTCACATACAAGATGGATAATGGTTCTAATATTGGATAACAGCACAGTATCATTCACAGTGTTGGATGTTACTGTGTACAGAATGAAAAAAATAGAGTGGTTCAAAACACTTACACTTACCCGAAACACTTTCTCAGCTCCGCACACCTGGCCAATCTCTCTGTAAAGTGGGTGAGTGTTTAAATGTCTTTTATATTCAGTTCTTGGAAAGCTACAGAAATGGTTGGACTCCCACGTGGGAAAGCTGTGGAGGAAGAGGGTTTTTATATGTTGACTTACCCTGACTGAACAAACCCAAAATACATTCTAGTACCACACACACAGTTGAATTTAAAGCTGTGCTAATCAATATTTCTTATTAGCCATGCTAGTGACATGCAGAGAACGTGGTCTCTAGATGATGAATCCTAATGACTTTTCTTCCAGTGTCACTTGACATTTGTGGGTTTTGAACTGTAACCATTGGTTTTGGGGTTTTAGCTGTTTAGCGTAAGCTAGCACTTAGTAAATGTTAACATGCTAACACGCAAAACTAACATTGTCATTGTGAGTAACTTCATAATGTCACAATATTCAATGTTCATAGCCTCCAAATGGCAATTTTTTTATAATGAGCATGAGAATCAGTAAATATAAAATATATATTTTAAAGATGAAAAAGATAAATAGTGTTATTACAAACAGAAGAGTGGATTCCTTTAACTATAACATAGCTGGGTTAGGGTTAGAGTTACTTTTCAAGACCAATGTGACAATGCAGATATGTATAATGATTCAATAAAATATCTGTCAAACTCAGACATAGAGCTTAATGAAAATGTGGACAGTATTGTGAGTTTTACCGTTAACAGCCGTATTTACGTTTAACAGGTTATTCTTACGACTGCCTGACAAAGCCCAACCTACTCATGTGTAAACTAATCATATGTGCTATCCAAACATGATAACTACAAGTGCGTGTTTGATGACATGAGTGCTCACGTTGCCTCCGGGCGGAACATTAAGTGTGTGTCATTCCAGCAGCATATCCTCCCTGCCTCCTCTCTAATTCATTGAATTATTTCTAATCTCTTCACCTGGCCTGTGAAATTCAGAGTCACATCAGGGTGAGACAGGTGAAAACACGCTTGCACTAATGTTGAGCCGACTGCTGTAAATTGGCTCTTATTTTTCACAGTTCTTGTGTAAGACTATTTAAACTAGGAAACTATATTATTATACACAATGACTAATCACTTACAAGCTTAAAGAAGATGTTCATTTCTTTTTCCCTTCAAATTAAATGGAAAAATCATATCCGGTGCACAATTTCACAAAGATTTTCTGATATATTTGGGAGATTTAATGACTGATGGTCACAAAAAAACTAAATGTTTTGTAGTTTTGAACAATGTCAGATGAGGGAGAATATTTTAGTAGTTCCTCTTTGAAAAAAACTGGTTAGACTTCAAGTTCAAAAATGTCATGCTTCCATATGACAGGTCTAATTTGAACAAAATGTGAAAGGGATTATACTTATCTTATCTGTGATTGGCCCCAGTGGTGCCTAGATAATTTATGGAGAGCGACATGTTTGCTTGTCTGTTTTTGGCACTTCATTTATTTCTCTTTGTCTTCTCTTAGATGCACAATTCCCTTCTTTCTCCTGTCATAACAGATGAAAGGAACCGTGAAGGAAGGCTTTGAAGTACTTTACAGAATTTTTACAGCTGTGCTTCGTTAAGTCATGAAGAGTTATATTGTAAAAATTTCGACTGTGTGCAGCACTTGGTGAATTTCGACTCAGGGTGAAATCACAATAGCTTTTTTGCAGTCAAAAATCATGTTGAAGTGATTTGTATATTTGTGGAAAAACAGAAAATTATTTCGAAATTCATTACGAATATTTTAAAATAAGATCTTATACAGTCATTGGCCAATTCATTAGGTACACCTGTGTAATCTAATTCAATCCAATAAAACAGCTCTGCTATGACTTCTATCTTAAAGAAGTGTATACATTTTTACTTTTTATTGACATTATTAGAAAGGTGATAATTAGTGTCCCTAATATTTTGTCCCCCTTATGTAAGTTAATGGGGAGGACAAAATATTAGAAACACCATTCAATATAATGCACTCCAGTGCACCACCATCACCCACTACGACCTCAATAATAAACATTGAGGTGAATTTTCACCTTACTGATAACACGTATAAGCTTCTTTCAGGTAGAATCTATAGCAGAGGTGTTGTATTGGATATATACAAAATATAGCGAGAGATATTTACACACTTAGACGCTCAAATAAAATGGTGGAGGGTAAATGTAGAGCACTGTATAGTAAATAGGGAGTGATTTCAGACACAGCCGTTGCGCTACATAACACAACCTCTCAACTTTGTACTGAAGCTCTTTGAGAAACATTTGTACAAAGGTGTTGACACTTCGAAAAATGTAGAAAAATGCAATCCAAATCTTTTCAAATAAACATTTCTGGTTTTTCTTGCAGTTTTTTGTGTAAAAATCATCCATCTCCTTCATAAAATCCAGGGTTGTGGCCAGATTTGCTCAAGCCAGTTGAACTCAGAGCAAAAAACAGGAGGTTTCTTTCTTGGGATTAATGAACATTCTCCATCTATCACTTTTTGCAATTTGTGCAGTTTACGTAACAAAAACAATTTAACATGTTGATCTTATCATAAACTCTCCGTCATTCTGCTTTGTCTACTATCCCCACGCCTGTCTGTGCATCTCAATATTTTCATCGCTTGGAAACGCATCTATTTACACCTCCAGTAGATACAGAGCAACATTAGCATTCATTTGGAGTCGTCATTCTGCCCCAACTGACAAATAAAAAAGTCCAGTATTCCAGTCTGGTTTTGGTCTCTGACAGTAGGAGAAAGATTTGCTGTACACTTTGGCTCCACATATGCACGTCTCTTTTTATTTAGATGACGTCGGGGCCCTCTGGCCTTCTTCAAGATCAACAATAATGGCTGTTTTTTGGTCTCTGCCAACTCCTGAGGGAAATATCTAAATAAATGCTAACAGTGATGTTCCCCAGCTAGTCACGACTGTGGTCTATCTGCTGTTTGGTGCTGGGCAGGTACAGTGTACAGTGGATTCATATAGTGGAACTTTTTCACTACTATCAACTGTCTGCTTGCAGGCTGCAAAATTCAAACAATGACCTAAACCTTTCAATCATGTAGAGCTGTAGGAAAAAATGCTGTGTGCTAATTCTTTGGGAGTTATAGACACTTTACTTGTATCTAAATGGAGAGCTGAAACGCTAATTAGGCTAAGACATTGCATTTGCACAGACAGAGGTCATGGACATTAAATAAAACATATTAAACAGAGATTTCTACTTTTTGGCTGTTTTGATTGGTTAAATTTCAGTTATTTCATTTCAGTTTCAAGCGTCAATTATATGACACTGACACATCATATTTATCCTGTGTCAGTAGTCCTTGGAAGCAGCCGTTTCTCCAGATCTCGCCATCATATTTCACTTCACACATAAGCCATTGTACATCTATTATACAGTGTACAAGTTTTTTTGTCGTCTTTCATCACTCTGACTTCTGATCTTTCTCACCCTCACTCTGCCAAATGCTGCTCTGCTAACTCCACAGCAACAAAAAAAAACGTCGCCTCCCTCCTGAATCTCCATCTGTTTTTTTCTGTCCCCTGCAGGCTCCGGTACCTGCTGGAACAAATCATTCTGCTTTGATAAAATACTGCCCCTACTACACAGTGTAACTGCATGTCATTGTTTGGCTGGCTGAATGGTTCGGAGCTGCATAACTGCTGCCCTACATTGCCTAAGTGTTTTGAAATTGGAGGCAGAAGTGGGTCATAATACAAACAGCGAGCGGGGACGTTGCCCGTGGATAATCGAGACAGTTCATTGCTGTGGAAAGCAATTAATCAAACTGTGAATCTCCTAAATGATTTTGCTATTTAACCCTTCCGGAAGCTTTTTTTTTCTCCACCTGGTGCATGAGAAATGTTTCCTGTCAAGTGAAACATGATTCTTTCTGTTGTTATTTTGGAGCATGTACCATATATGTGTCTGAATACCTGACAGTTTAATGGTGATTGAACACTAGAAATAACCACAGCTGCAAAAACATGAATAAATATCTACCAATGCAAAGTCTGGAATGTGTAAAAACCAATTTGATGTGTCAATGTGAGCACCGCTCGCACATTCCCTCTGCCCCGCAGACGCATTCGGTAACTCAGCCTATATTTGGAGAGAGGAATATGGGAAGAGAATAAATGGTGAAAGCAGGTAAAATGCTATAAATCACATTACATTTCCCATCGTGCGCAGGTGGGAAATATTGCTTCATAGTGGCTGCATTTCTGAACAGTCATTAACTACTGGATACAAAAAGCTTCCCCACTGGGTCCCCGCAGTTTTTCTTGCTTAAATTGATATTGTCACATTCTTCTTGTTGCATAATTAATCAAATGTGTCATCTAAAGTTAATTAACAAGAGCTAAAAGGAGGTGGGGATGCTCCAAATGGAGTAGAATTCATACAATGTGTCACCCAACTATGTTGAAAAGTAGAACTATAATAGCTGTTCTGCACCCAAAGCTGTAAAGAGCTTGACGTCAATGGCCAAAGACATGATGAATCACACAAATAGCAATAACTGTGCAGCTTTTTTTGACAATCTTTCCTGGCAGGCGGGGTCGGACTGGGAACAAAACTGTATCAGCCCGATTTTTCCACAACATACGCATGCATGAGGTGCATAAGGCAATATAAGGCTATATATACATGAATAGCCTAAGAGCAATAGATATCAAGTTAACACCCTAACAACAGTGTATTTACAGGGTTTCGTAAGATAATAATAATTAATAAATAAATAGCTAAGAAATAGCCTAGAGTAAAAGTTGGCACCCCAAGAGTCGCAATTACGATTTCATTTGTTTGACAATTGATGGGCAACATCAACTCTCAGAACACTTAAACTATCAGTAGCAGATTTAGAAAAAAGATTGGTTTTCTATTACTTATTTGCATGTCACATCTTTTTCTAATGTCACTGTGTCGATCATTAACCATGTTGTTGTAGTTAAAGAACTAACAGCTGAGAAGATCTCACAGTCAGAAGTAGGAGATGAGGAGAGGAGCAGGGGGCAAGTTGACCTCTGGTTTATACACTGAAAACCCGAAGTAGGGGGAGCGGATCCAGCGCACCTAATTTTGTATGGTAGCCTAATGATGCCAAAATTCTAATTAGTCACTACCAAATAAACAACCATTTATTTTAAGTATGTTGTTCTAATTGTGTATTTGTGTGATAGAAGATTTGTGCAATTTACTTTTATTTGTGTTTTTTATTAGCAATATGTTATAATTCATGATAATTGGATTCTCTATGTAATTTGTTTTTATTCTTAATACTTCATTTTTGGTAATTGTGATTGTTATGACTGTATATCATTTTGGTATGTATGGGGTGGGGGATACCGAAAAGGGGGTTTGCCCAAGACGATGTACAAGATAGAACCGCCACTGTATGTTACAATCCGTAACTTCACAAATAAAACAAATAGTCTATGACGAAATGCAATACTGTTAACGTGAAATAACATGTTTACGTAACACCACGACATCATTTTCACTCTGGAGCTTTCTTATTATGATCTGGAAATGTGAGAGCTATTTAGAATCAATCATCCAACATTGTGTTGGAGCTGATCTGATTCAATTCACACATCAGGCTAAACAGATTCCATGCTACCAACACTATTTTAACGTTCATTCACTGGTACTATCAGACTGTGACAAGCAGCATGCATGCACCTGATTGGAGAAGACCCAGAGTGAATAATCCTCTTCTTGCCCCTGCTCTCCACTGGAATCAGCCTGTTCATCTGTCCGGACTTGGTTGGTTTTGGACCGTTAATGTTATCGCTGCAGCTAGGCATGCTAATGCCAACATATTGTTGCGTACTTTGCAGGATCAGCCACAAGATTTTTTTTCCTTTTTCTCTCTTACATTTCTTGATCCACCGTTTAACTTTTATTTTACCTTAAATTCCAGCCGCCACATTTATCCATTCCTATGGGCTAGCTTTTACTACCTCACGGAAGGACGCACCCACTTGAAGAGGTCAAGTAGAGATGATGGTAGCACTTCTACACCTGCCTTATTGTATAAGTAGCCTACTGACAAATTGAGACCATGTAACCCCCAGTCACATGGGCTTCTAACATCAAGTAGGCTGTAGCTGGCAGGTTGAATTCCCCCCCCACCACCTTTTTTTCTACCACATTGCCGTTGGCCTTGCGGTCGACTAGGTGGGTCGGCCATCTGGCATTTACCAGAATTTGCCAGATTGCCTTCCAGCAGGTTGGAAGGCATTAGTGTTGTTCTCTTTTGTTCACACGAAAATTGACTGACATATTGCAGTTAAGAATGACAAAGAGAGCTCAAGGGAGGAATTCAAACCCTATTCATACATTCATTTGTACACCTGGAAAAGCCTGGTTTTGGAAAAGACTCACAAATTGTCACACGCAGCCTTCCCATTTGGAGATTGGAAAGGTGTGGGGAGGCGGCAGAGATAGTTTTCTTTTTGTTAGCTAAGTGCTAACGTTAACATGCTAACCTGCTGACAATGAAATGATTAACATGCTGATGTTTGGCAGTTAGTATGCTAAGGCTGACAGTGAATGTCATTAGTTAAGCACATAGAGTATTTGTTCATAAATCAAGGTGTTCAGACCTAATGATGATGATGCTAGATAAAAAGGTATTACAATTCATACTGCAATTCATCCAGATGTCATTATATTTCAGTCTTGATTAAAGTAGCGCACGGACCAATCAACACATGGCTGGCATGGCTAAAAATACTTCAACATTACAATCATAGCTGTATCACACCCTGAAAGTGACAGAAGTTGTGAATAAGTTGGGTAACAGCTTACTGTAAGATTAAACTACTAAAATGTTGTTCAGCTGGGTTATTGCAAAAACCTTTCAAAATGTTGGCATCATATCACATGACGAACTTGGCTGAAGATCAGGTTAAAGCATGACTAACAGCTTGTAACGTGGATCCAAGAAAAGCACCTGACCATGATTAGTGTTCGGTGGGAAAAAAACAATCCAAACATTTTTAAAAGCGCTGATTCAATCTGCTGATGAAGACTACACGATAAAGTCAAAAGTGAAAGAATCATCCAGAAAGAGGGCATTGATTTGGGATTGTTTTGTCACCAGCTTTTTCCAAGATAAAGGGGAAACCCCACAACTCATAATATTCTAGTATTCCAGGTAGTTTGAACAATTCCAGATAACTTGGCAATTATCTTTGGCTGTACTTGTCACAATAGTGGAGCAGGTGCATCCAAATACAGAGAGGAAAGCAGGACTCATGGGGGAAAAAAAGGTCCCGACTCGACAAGGACTGGACTGGAAACTGGACTTAAATACAACAAACAAGACTCGGGTGAAACACGTTATCAACAAAGGCGGGAAAACACAGAAAGCCGAGGTAACAAAACACAAGGAGAAAACGTTTCAATATAAAACAGGAACTAAATGAAAAAGTCTGAACAAAAAACATAGAGAGTCCTGGCAGGATATGACAGTACTTAGCTTAATGGTTGGCATGATGGCTGGTAAACTGGATTGTGTTTGATAAGCTGAACAGAAACCTAAGTGTGGAAATACTTCTAAATATTATAATTTTGAAGATGTTAGAAATTTCATGGAACGGTCATACATTTCATCCCGTTTTCAACTCAACAACACACATAGTTTCATCTTGTAATGCGGGGCTTTAAAATGTTAAACATTCAAAACTAATCTACCTCCCTTCCATCAATATAAAACTGTAGGTGTTTGAACTCCCTGCTGTGATGTATGTATTTTTGGTTTGTGTGTGATACCTGCATGTCTAATGAGAGGTGACTGCTCTGTCTCTGTTGCATGACATCAGTGAGCAGACTATATGTACAAGTCAAGTTGATTCTCTCCACTTTGATAATGTGCAAACCAGACCGTCATTACTGTCACAATGACTTCTGCAGTGCAGCTGTTGGACTGGTACACAGTACATGGTGGAATGTGCATATCTTTCAAACATAGGCTACATTATGTATAAATAACGCAATGTATGTTTGCTGTAATTGCTAGTTGGTAAACCACTGTTGCTAGCCTCAATAGCCCATCTAGAATGGATTGCATTTATTCAAGAAATGCAATCCATTTTTTGTAAAGTAAGCTATACTCATTGATGTATTAAAAGAACTGTGATAAAATATTGTCTTTTATCTTATCTAGTTTTATTTGATATCATTTAATAAGATATTCTTTTATTAGGCCCACAGTGGGGAACTTTACAGTATTGCAGCAGCAAAGCGGATAGCAAAAATAGACAGAGCATCAGTAAAAAGAATAAAAAACAATAAATAATAAGTCAGTACAAAAGCAATAAAAAAATGGCAGAAAAAAAGAAATATGCTAAAAAATAGTAATATTATGTACAAGAATATTATTGGTGTTGAATGATAATATACCTGAGTTTGCTATTGTTATTGTCCAGATTTTAAAAGGGGGAAAAAAGTTTATATTGCATGAACTGAATGTAGTGGTATACCTGAAATACTGATATTGTACTGTAATAGTTTTAATATTTACATTTGTACTGTCTTATTAGAGTTTTATTGTTGAATTGATTGATTGAAGACGGTGTCCATTCCAATTCAATCTCCTTAGCTTATGTTGGCTTCCTCAGGCCTCCATATGTTTAGGCCTATATAGCATGCACATTATATAGAGTCCCTCAGAGAGCTGACTGACTCCCTGCCCCTCCTACATGTATGGCATGAGAATAATTTATTGATACAGACTTTTTAATTCTTCTTAACCAGCCGCCCCCAGCGTTGTTCCTGGGGGGTTTTGTTAAACTGCGGCAGAAGAGGGTAAAAGAAAGCCGCTATGAGTCACTTTGCATGTCAAAATCCACCAAACTAAACACTACACAAAAGATCTGTGTGGATTTACCTCTGCCATCTCCTCCACTGCCATAAATGCTGGTGTGATGGGGGCCTTGTTGTTTGTCTCTGTGTGTGTGTGTATAGCTACATTTTTGCAAACATGAAGCGTGTACACCTGTATAGAGCTGGCATCTTGCTGCATACTTTTGCATATTAATTAGGGGGGAAGAGGTTCTGTCACTCCCTAATGCTTTAAAATTCCAGCAGCCACATGTGTGAAAACATGCCGTGGAATTACTATCTCATTAGTATTATCTTCTTTGAATATTATTCATTTTTTCACTCAAGTCAGTCTCTGGTTGATCTGATGCTACGTTACATTGTTATTATTTAAATTGAGTGCTTCTCTGCACAACATTAGATGTGATGATGGACGTTGAAGGCCTTGTAGGTTAATGTTTCCTTTGCTCTCTTACTCTCCATTCTTTTTACCTGCACACCTAACTCCACCGCTTCTCATGATCTGTCAATTCTGCAAAGCCTTTAGATGAGAGGAAAACACGGTAGCATGCCTGCAGGTGTCTACACTTGCACTGCAATGTATGCAGAATGCAGATTTCTGTTACCGGAGATAACGAGTGTACATTTGGCAGAGCGAATGTAAACAAATGCGTGGAAAAGATAAAAATGAAGGTTTTATAGACAGAAGTGAAATGTGCACTTTGTACGGAAATAAATGAGCGAGCGCTAAGTGGACAGATGTGTCTTGTTAGCTAAACACTTGTAAAAATGTGGGTAATGTTTTCTGTGTTTTTTTAAATGGACCAGGAGTGCTCTTCACTCACTGGATTGCCTAAATGAATTTGCACAGGAGGTGTACGAGGAGCTGTTAGCTCACCTAATGCAGTTTTATGACTGTGAGTTTCAGTTTTCATCATTTTTTTACATAAAAATGTGAAAACTGTAAAGATGTCAGGTATTTGAAGCATTATTTCAAAAATATGGTACCACTTTACAATAACACTACCATTATAAAGGATGTTTAAATGGTTGTGACGTATTAATTAGATTGTAAACACTTCATAAACCATTAATTAACAGTTGTAAATGAGTTATAACCTAATTTTGCCATACATCCATTCGGGGTCACTATTTGGCAAGATGAAGGTATACTATACTACTGCATTTTTATCCATCTAGGTTAAATAGGCTATCACATCTTGCTATTTTTGTCACTTTGTCAGTCAGCAGTTTAGTAAATGGCTCATTTTAGTGTTAAAATGATTTGTAACTCATAAATAAATGCTCATAATTGGATGCTAAGAAACATGAAAAGAATCCACTCAACAAACTGTGGAAACCAAGGATGTTGCCTGATGAAGAGAAAGCTAACAATCCAATCTGAGATTTAACAACACAGATAAATATGGGTTCACTATTTGGCAAGGCGCTGGTCATTGTGACCCTTTTTTTTCTCCAATGAGTTATAACAGCTTATTAATGATTGAGAAAGAGTTCAACAAGCCAGTTATAAACCAATCACTAAGCATTTAGGTAGACTTATTGTAAAGTGGTTCCCAATTTTCCCTGTAAAAGTACAGTAAACTACTGGGAGCTGTAGTTGCCCGTATTTTACTGTTTTTTTCAGTGTCGCTACCTTAATTTACTTAATTAGTCAATTACTGTTAAAACTAATACTGTCAGTATTCTGATGTAGAATATGAGGTTTATATTGATACTGTATCTAGACCTGCAGTATTATAATGTATGTGTGTGTTTCTATCTAAATGAACACTTTCAGGACTTCTTTTTATTCATATTAATAAAAACATACACTATAAATAACAACGTGTCTTCAATCTGAATGGTGCAGTGATGAAATTTAATGAGAATGAGATCAGCTCTGTTTTACATTTAAAAAACATAAAAGAGGATGAGACAAGTGATGTATTTATGGAACTGAACATTTAATCAAAAGAATAAACCAAGAATATTCAATCATGCGTGCTTGAAAAAAAAATAATTCTCAAGGTTTGTGCCCTTTCACAGGGGGGTCAGTGTGTTAATTATAATATCCCAAGCTGCCAGCAAAACATAGTAATGAGTCTAAACAGCTCATGCTTTGTGTAGAAAAATATTTTAAAAAGCACAAATAAACAGTTTGTGGGATACACAATTTGTAGTGGCTTCAAATGCCCTCTGTTATAATTGGCATGAGGTTGGCAACAAGCTTCCCGGCTCACAGTTAACTAAGTGAGAAAGAAGCAAGGACGAAAATCGAGCATAGAGTGGAAGAAAGAGAAATGAAACGATTGAACGGCAGAGAGAAACATTTCAAGTGGAACACGTAACTTACCTTTCCGAAGTGATGTTAAGTTCTTCAGAGGAGTGGTGATGGGGATTTACTGCTTGTTTGTCGTTTTAGGCATTGGTTACTTTCCCTGGCCATGTCTCTGTTCCTCTCTCAATGAAATACCTGAAAACAACATGTAACAAATCACCTATTATGTCCCAGGTTTCCGTACAACTTGGCAACAACCTACAATATATTTGTTACAACCTTCTAAATCACAGCTTAGAAATACAATTGGGTTGAGCTAAGATAATCAACAGGATCATTTTGTGTTTCTCAGGGGCAAACATATCTTAATCAGCATGGATATTGTAAATTTGTTATGTGTTTTAGATAGTAGGCTATATTATGAAATTCAAGTGGGATAAACAAGGTATAAGTCTTTAAACTAGACTTGCAAACAGCACTGAAAATAACGTTTAAATACCAGTACTTCAAAATACTTCAAACTTCCAACTGAAGAACACTACCTGAAAATGCTCTCTTGTGCCTGCCAGGTGCTTGCTAGGATTATACCTAGCATCATACTATACATATGATGACTATGGCTGGGTATCGGTACTCGATCTTTTTAAAGTATCGACCGAAATAAATTGAAACCAAGTAGTATCGAAACATCTCCCGTCAAACGATACCTGCAATCGATTTGTATGGACTTGGTCACAGCCAATCAATGCAGGGGTTGTTCAATTTAATGCAACATGTAATTGGCCCACTGCCACAGCACCTACAACCCGTCTGTGGTGGTGAAGTCATGGTGAATTTGAGTTAGCGTGCTTTGCAGTTCAACAGCCAAGATGCCATCTAAACACTCTAAAGTGTGGCTACACTAAAATAAAGTGTAACAAATGTGTAATGGGTATCATATGAAGTACTCAATTGGTATTAGTATCACTTTAAGGGTACTTGGATTGCTACTTGTATTGTCATTTTTTAAATGATACCAAGCCCTAATGTTGACTGATCTTTCAGGTTGATGCAACAAAGAAGAATGAATAAATATATGATGTTGATGGTTGCACATGGCTTCAGCAAAAATGAAAAAACTATATTTTACCATACAATCTTACAGTATAATACAGTGATCAAGCTTTTTATGTAGCAACACCTAAACTATGGAATGCAGCATTTTGTTTTTACTGTGTATTGTTATTATGCCCTAACTCTTAGTGACCAAGGTCTATGAATAGCTCCATACAAATACTTAACCTACTTACTCGTTTAGCCTATTGTTAATGTCCTGTCCTTGGTTTTGGCTAAAGGAAAGAACAGTAGGCTTCCTTACTGTTAGAATTTGGCTGTATGTTTACAGCAGTGCAGAGAACTGAGGAGCTTTGTGAAAATGATCCTCTAAAAGAGCCAAGTTTGAATATGAGCCAGCTGAAGGAAGACCAGTATGTGCCAGCGAGTCTTGTGTCATCAGCATCAATAGCCAATCTGCAGACCTTCAAACATCCCAGTCGGGCAGCTCATGACCTTTCCCCAGGGATCGCCATGGTGACAGTGTGCTGAAGCAGCAGGACACACTCCCACTACACTGAGAATGTATAGTTTGTGTTATTTTCTACATATATTGGATGTACAAAGGATGTTTGAGCTATAAGACAAGATATAGCAAAACTGAAATATCCCAATTATTATTAAATAGATTGCTACATTTGTACAAATATTCATGGTCCCCAGAGAATGGTGACTAGACTTTTCCTGTAGCGCCACCATGATGTTGACATTTCTATCTTTTAGTACATTTCTTGTACAACTGTTGGCCAGATTGTCAAGAATTGACAAGAAATGGGCGAGAGAGACATGTAACAAAATAAACTTACCATCAACTGGGGATTTTGCTGTTCATGGTCAGCTTTTAAACCCAGGAACCATGACAGTGCCAGGGCATGGTTACGAGTACAATACCTCAACAACCATTGAATTTATCACCATGAAATGTGGAATGAACATTGATGTCCCACACAGAATGAATGGAGCCTTTTCACAGCTGACATTTCACTTGTCAAAGCCTGACAAGCACAGGTGGAATTAATAACATTAATAATGACTGCATTCCATTTAGGTGAGGCAGTTCAAGGACCTGCTATTGTGACAGCCCTTACACCATCAGGTCAAATTTACTTTGCTTTATGACCGAATAGCAGCAAAACTAATCACGTTAGCATCAGCTGTAACTTGCCTTCAGTGCTAATTAACAAGTGTTGGCATGTGCTAAACTAAGATGGCAGACATAGTAAACATTGTCAGCATATTAGCATTTTCATTGTGAGCACTTTGCCATGTTAGCATTGACATTCGAAGCTCGGCAACAAAACCAAGTTAAGCTAAGTACAGAGTCTAGCAAGGCTAGCATGGCTGTAGACTCTTGTTAATATTTCTTACCTCTATCATGACTTACTTAAACTACATATATCTATGAACAATGTCATATTGTCTCTATTTTTCATGCATACATATAGATAATATTCAGATTTTACTGGACACCCTTGGGCAGTCATGTATATATTTCCATTGTAAACAGTATTATTATGTGTACGCTTGCTCTATTTGTGTTTATGTTTTCTATTTCGTTCCTGTATTTTAGGTACAATTTGTTCTCGGAGCCAGCAGGTTTCATCAGAGGGATCCAACAGTTTGATATTGTTTTTTTTTAAATGTATGAATGGATGTATTGTGTTGCCTGAACACACAGATGTGTTGAAAATGACATGTTTGAGCACAGGCTGATTCACAGTGAGAAATGACTCAGCTCTGGTGCTTCTGCTGGCTTTGAGAAACACTCAATACCACAGATCCCTGGTGTGGAGGCTGAACATTGGACTCCTCCTCCGCCTGGATTTTTGTTTATTTGCCATCCCACAATGCACTGGGAAACTGGAGACAGGAGGGGGTGGGGGTGGGGTTGGGGTGGGGGATTGTTTAGAGGAACAACAGCAGGGATCCTTCAGCCAAATGGACATGTGTTTACTTTGGGATGTTTCCTCATCAGTCACTTTAATGAGAAGAACATCAAAAATAAAGACAGTTTTTCTACATGTGTCTATTCAGCAAACAATCACACTCTGCTGCTATGAACTAACAAATTTCCACAATTTCTTCATGCCCCCTTTAACTGTCTGGGGACAAAACTGAGCACTGAATGCTGACTGACAAGATATTACTCTTTATTTAATAATGAGCTTTTAGATGTAGGCCACATCTGTTAGTTGGTGCAGAGGGAACACTGGTTCTAATCTGGTTGTTACTAATAATGTCCAATTTTACTTAAACAGTTTATGTTTGATCTTTGATCTTGTTTAATACCATAACAACTGCAATATTCCCGTTGGGCTCATTTCGGCTTATGTATATAATACCCAGCTGAGATTTGTAACATTTTTTAAAGTAATTTGGTAGACTTAGATTCTCTCAGTACCTGGGGATCCCAAAACATTACAACCGTTTATCTTCAACCGCAGATAAGCAAAACATGAAAATGATTGCGGGCAGCTAGTGAAAACCTCTCAGAGCACTGTCAACTTTCGTTTTGACTGTGTGTGTGAGACCGAGCCCCCAAAGGAAATGTGTGTATTAATAACTCCTGTTCCTCATCATTATCACGCCGGTGAAAACAAGAGCAGCAACGGGCGTCATGAAAAATAAGCCCTTCAGGATGATTCATTCGCACGCTAATTGTGGAGCAAAAGCAAGCAAACAAGAAGAGTGAGGGGTATTTTCTCAGTACTGTTGTTGTGTTTGAGGCATGGTGTGAAAAAACAAGAACATCCAGGAGGACTGGATGGGTGCTGAGCCAAAAGCCCTGCTAACTTTGGTGATGGCCTTGGTTTTTCCAGTTAAACACACAGATTTAATATTTAAAGTTGCACTACTGAGAATTATTGTGAATATGACTGTCTCTCAAATCTCATAATTCTGTTATTAAAATGTGTGTTTACGTATATAGTCTGTAAATATAAGATTATTGGCTGATGATTGGCTTTTAATTCCCTAATATCAGTATCGGCATTGGCCCCAAAACTCCAGCATTGGTCGGGCCCTAGTCTTGAGTTCACCATCTGGGTACTCATAGTGCACTGCATTTTTCCATACTTCTCTGTGTGAACACAAATGACAGAATTAACAGGTATTGAAACGTGTTTTTCAAAGGAGAGTGAATATTGGACAACATTCATCAGGTGGCCCGAAACCTGACTCCAAAAAGAATATTTATGTTTCTCACTGGATGTGTAAATAAGCACCTGTTTACATATTTAATACATGTTCCAGCTCCCACTGCTGCCCCAAGTGGACAAAAAGGATTTTATTTTCATATCTTTGATCTCAGAATGTGTTTACATCACTATCGATAGGTCAGATGAGATAAAGTTAGAACTACAAATATAAAACCCCAGTTATAACGATCCACAGTTTCTCTTCAAGCCGACACAGCTCAACAGGAGACCAGAGTGACCAGCAGGCGTCTGACTGTGAATTCATTACTTTGAGACCAAACCGCATTCAGCTTGTTCTTCGAGTTTGCGGCTGATCATGCTACATGATCAGTCACACCCTTTTTGGTTCTGCATGGTTGTTTCACTTCTGGCTATTTTCTGACACCAAACAAGACTCTCCCAATGAGGTGTCACTCAGAACCTTGTTGAAAGGACCTATTTAAGGACTAGTTCATTCTCTCCCCCTCAGAACAGGAAGTGGAAGCACACATAGTGTTGGTTTTCCAATGTATCATACCTTACTCTCTCATGCAGGTTACACTGAGATCTAAAATTCACTGTGATTGTGTTCAAGCTTATGATTGACAGATGACCTGTTTACATCTAGCCCAACTGCATTCTGGGATAGGCTCCAGTGTTTTGTAACTTGAATGGATATTGTGGAAAAAAGGGTCAACAGGTGTTTTTGGAGCTTCCTATAACAAACTGACACAAGACAAGCTGAGTACACTTCAATAAGGGATCGATAATGGATCAAAACACACATTAATTCATCAAATTCACAACTATTGTCTGGTTCCAGTTAATCAATCTAGTTGCGTTGTCTTATTTCTTTAGGCTTTCTCTTGAAATTATGTATATTCCAGAGCTCATTATGTATCTGCTTTCTTCTGTGTTGTTACCCCTGGGGGTTGATTGCGCTCCTCGATGAATCTTTAACACGCTGCCTGTTTTGTATGGGGAACCAGTCTAACAATTCATAAAATATGGATTTAACTTGGTTAATTATAATTCAAATCTGTGTCTTTGTTTTTTTCTCCAGAGCTTGTAAGCATCATTGCAGTAAATGTCTCGTACCGCTTTATATTTGCTAGTGCTTGTATATTGTTCAAGAATACACCCAGTTGGAGATCGGCCAATCGGTCAATACACTGACTGATAGGACACCGTAATCATCTACATATTTACTGCACCTAGTTACATAACCCCCCCCCCCATAAAACAACAAACTATTGTAAGGATTAAACAAATATGATATAACATGTATTGGGGAGCTTTAGAGGTGTTGCTATGTGAATACTGTTACCATTGTTAGCAGATTCCTTGTCTTTAATCTACGCAAAGCAGTGGCTGTAGCCTCGTATTTAACAGGAATATATGAGTGGTATTGTCATCTACCTTTTGGCAAGAAAACTCATTTCATTTCCCGAAATGTCAAGTTATTCATTTACAAGAAAGTTCCGATGAGTTAAAAAACAGTGGTTGTAATGTAAGTCAGGACTCGCAGGAACTTTTCTATTTTTACTAGGTTGTTTTGCGTAGGAGCTAAAGGTGTTGCGTGGTATAAATATATGAAAGCTCACCTCCACCACCAAAATCTCCTTCACCTATTATGATTTAAACCTTAAAATCCTGACTGACACAATTTGCATGAATAAATCACACATGTTCTTCACACATCTTCACTTCTCAGTCAAACTGAAACATCATATATACGTTACTGGAATAAGTGTGACTTAGCGTTTCCACAGAAGATTTCCGCACATCTGTTAATCTACTCGGAAAGTCACAAACAAAAAGATGGCATGGTTTAATATCGTGGTTCAAGTACAATGGGAGGTTCTCTCAGCTAATGCAGCATATAGAAGTTATCCCTGGAACTATGGCACTCACCTCTATTCACTCATATACTTATATTTCTGCTGAGCTTGATTGTTTTTTCATTACATATTATGATAAAAACTTTCCTCAAACAGCACCACTGACCTGTTAAAAAAAAACATGCTATCTTTAGCCAAGACAACAGCAGTTAAACTACAGTGAACAGAGCTTATTTTCCAGTTTTGCTAATATGTCCGTTTATTACAATCCAAATGTTAGAGTATAAAGGAGTAGTTCCAAACGTGTAGGAGAACCTACAGTGCCCATGAAACTTGTGAAAAACGTCCTCTCTAGAGCTATGTTTGTCTGTTCTGGGCTACTGTAGAAACATGGTGGTGCAACATGGCTGCCCCAGTGGAAGGGGACCCACTCTCTATGTAGATATAAAGGGCTCATTCTAAGGTTACGAAAACAAAATTCTTATTTTCATGGGATTATACACTAATTAAAACATACTTACTTAATATTATATTTCATTTCTGCCAAGTCTGTTTCACTAGATGCCACTAAATTCTACACACTGCATCTTTAATACTGATTGAGTCTCCGCTGGGCTGGTTACCTGGCCAAGTCATGGTGGTTGGCTGCAGGGCTGTGGCTTCATATTTACCGTACAGACATTGGAGAGTGGTATCAATCTTCTGATCTAGTTCTCCGGAAGAAGCAAGAGGGTCTAAGGACAAGAAGATGTTGTATTGCTGTACAGATTGTAAAGCCACCTAAAGGCAATTTTTTTGATATGTGATGTTGGGCTATACAAATAAAATTGACTTGACTTAACAAGAAAGAGAATACACGTAATTCCTTACACGTGGAACTATTCTTTTAAAGAAATAAGAATGTGCAATTAAATATTTATACTATTTATTTATACTGCAAAGAGTGTTG
The DNA here is from genome assembly GCF_963691925.1 of Scomber scombrus. NCBI lineage: Eukaryota > Metazoa > Chordata > Actinopteri > Scombriformes > Scombridae > Scomber > Scomber scombrus. Next base: position 25,430,185 of record NC_084985.1, read on the forward strand.
GCTTTGGGCAGAGATGGGACTTTGTTCCCTCTTATTTCCAACTGTGCCTGTTCACTTGTAAGATGAGTCTTGCAGAGAGCTTTGGCAGCACATTTTGTTTGAGCTCAGTAGTTACTTTTGGAAAACAAGTGGTACATATTCTGTGTAAATATACATTCTCTAAAGAGAGGAGTGTTTTAGTGTACACAGAGTTGGATGACTCTCTCTCTGTACTCATAGAACCACACTTACAATATATAATCATGAGGTGTCAAATGCAGTTTAAACTGCCAGATCTTTAGGTAAGTAGTACTAACACTGTGGATGTGAAACCCATACAATGTGCAGTAGCTCTCATACCATAAGATGTCCTCTTTTAATGTGAGTAACCTATCATAACTCACTCTAGTGCATATGTATTCAACATGGAGCATGTGTTTCCATCATGTGTAAGTTGAACAATGAGCCAGGCTTCACACACTTGTGTGTAAGGATATTATATAATGCGCCCTCTACTACATTTTTAATTGTGTTGTTCAGGCAGGGGGATCCGCAGGTGGCTTTTCTATTGTCATTTGCATGTTCTCCCTGTGTTCTTGGTGCTTAGATTTCCTCTCACAATCTTGCTCGAGTCAAACGGTGACTGTAAATTTCCCACAGGTGTGAACAGACACCTAACGCATGCCGGGATGAGCTTCCTGAAATCCAATCCCCCGTCTATTAGTTTTAAGAGGAGTGAAACACAAGAAAATTAGTGAGGTTTTTGTTCATTTAGTCACATCATAATTTGGGACAAAAATTGCTTGGTTTAACTGTTGTGTAAAAATCCCTTTATATCCTGCTTAATTATACGGGTTGTTGTAAAGAAAAAGTCAAGCCGGTGCCATCTGATCCAACAACAAGTATTTAAAAGCCTAGAAAATCCAACAAGGAAGACAGAGAATTTAAAGAATGCTAGTGTTGACAGTTGCTGCTATAATCTTAGTCAAACATGCAGATACAAACACTACATGATCTCACATTTGGAGGCACTTTTTCATCATTATAAATACCGATTAGTGTGTACAACTGTATAATCTATTCTCTCAAATGTATAATTGTTGCTGGCGATATAAACGGTAATCTGTTTTGAATCTGTGAGGATATTGAATTATTTATCTATCAAAACAACCAAGAGGGCACCTCGTTGTAGTCTGAACGCAGAAGCTACTGTGGTGCGTGCTTTGGCCGCAGTGTTTGTGATAAACAGCCGTGCCAGTAAAAGTCAGTGGATTGAACTGCGAGTCAGGGAGCGTCTCAGGTCGCTTGGCATGTAGCACCATGCTGAGGCGTGGATACTGTGTGTGGTGGGGGGAGGGGTGTGCGCGCCGCTCTAACTATCTCTGTTCTGCTGAAGCACTCAGTAGAAAAAAAAAAAAGAAAAAAAAAAAGAGGAAGCCGAGGGAACGCAAACAAAGACGCAGCCCAACGGCTCTCTCTCACCACATTGCCAGGAAACGGGTTGGGTTTAGATAGTGGGGGAGAGGGAGGGAGGATGCAAGGAGGAGGAGGAGAAAAAAGGGAGAAGGAGACCAAAACCCAGCAGGTGTGCTCCGGCAGCATGTAATGTGTCAGCATGGCTCAGTGCCGAACACGCTGGAGCCTCTGCAGCACGGAAATATACAGTGAATCTTCAGCAAGGTTACAGTGATGCTGATTTATTTTTCACCTTGCTGAGCATGGCTGTTAATTCGCTCAGCCCTAAGCTTTGGCACTGCCCCTGCATCTAATATTGTTTGCTTCCAACATTTCTACACCCACTATAAATGATTTAAATTTGTCAGTGTGAGAAACAGGGACATAGGTCACACAACTATCAACTTAGATGGGATTCTTAAAAAAATATGAGTTTCCTACTTGTAACAATAGCTTCAGTGTCTGAATAAAAGCTATGTTTACTGACTATATTTCATGACTTTAGGTTAATCAAACACTTATGAAATTGGCTAATCTTGGGAACAGCCACAAATGACGTTAACGATCCCCCCTCCCCCCGCATGGCTACCCTTAACCCTTTGGAAAAATAAAAGCTCAGGGTTAGCAAAGCCTTGTCACACTTGTGTTTATACACATATGGCTGACAGTAAGCCTCGTGTTCACTCATGTTCACATTTTCAGAATCATGCTAACAAGAGGCAACTTGTTGACATTTCACTAGAAAAGAGAAAAGTCCATTGTTAATTTTATAGATTTCTAATAATTCTGCCCTGTAGTGATGCTAATTTTGCTCTGGGAAAAGAGTGGGGCATCCCACATTCCAGTTTGTAAGGGTGAAACAACTATTAGCCCAGGGCTAATATGAAACAAACCCTCCTACTAAGCTAACGGTTGCGTGCTTCCACTGTTCCCTCTGGCTTTTTAAAGACAACAAAAGACAAGAACATGCAGTCAACCTAGCTAAAAAAGATACAAGCTGTGTAGTTATGTATCTGTTTGTTTTCCTTGTTGTGTCATTATTTATTTGTTGGAAACTTAATATTCAACATCCAAAAAAAGCTACAAGCTAATCATGGGAAAATGTGAAACTCAGAAAGTCCTTATATCTTGTGTTTCCTGTCCATTGGATTCAGTTTGAGAAATGCTGCCATGTTCCCACATCTCAGCAGTTCATTTGGTAAATACAATGTTGAAGGTTTATTGGTTATAAGTTCCAGTTTAGAGAAGTCTTAGCCCAGGGCTTCACATACTGTGAAAAATCCATTAGAAATATGTTTACTTAACCCGAATGAGATTTGCCAGATAGATTATCTGTGAACCAGTTTCAATGCTGTTGTTCAGATCATGCACATATTGATGCAGCACTGTAGGAAAAATAAATAAGAGGTAAAACACTGCAGCCAGTTTGGCAATAAGGCCTAACATAGTGATGAACAATTTAAGGAAGTCTGTTTCTCTGCTATGTTATGTAATGTCTCCACACCCTGACAAACCCTGGTAACACCTGTGCTTTGTATTCAGTTGCCTTCTATTATTCATAATTATTTCAGAAACACAAAGAGGATTCCACTTTTCCAATTTACAACTGGGGTCTTATTTGCATAGTTTTTTTTACCATCATTCTTATCTCTCATTGTTACATTGTACTCACAAAAGTTATTTCTCAGACCTGGCAGCATTGTGATGTGACATCGCTACAAAGTCCAACTGGGCAAGATGATTAGACAGGTTGTAAACCAGCCAACAGCTTAGCCAACTTTATCTGAAGATAAAACTGAAACTGAGAGCACCTGAAATGTTGTTAACCAGGAAGTTGGTCTTTGAACCGTGATGAATCTGCAGTGGTCAGCTTGGATGGTTTTTTTTCACAAACTCAAACACAGATAAAGAGAAATAAGCACATATATAAAGCTGGACGTACTGAGGTGTGACATCACTAATTGGTTTGCATTGGAGCTGGTTTGAAGCCCAAAATTGCAGCTTTTGGCTCCATCTATTCCATTTGGAGCCAGGTTCTTCTGGATAAGGAGTGCAGGGTGTTACCTGTCAAACTCTGGAAACATGCCCTTCTAACTTAGACCCGAGCTGACGCAAGCTTACTGGGAACTCTGAGCGCTGCACACTTGGGCTAACATTAGCTACTTCGATAAATTGTGCTAACAGGGCAGGTAATATAATCAAGTTACATGAAACTTATTTTTATTATCAAATTATTGTGAGAGTACACTCCGACTCAGTGCAAGTTTCAGAGCTGGGGTGAGCAGGAAGTGAGCCAACTGTCAATCACAGCCATCAATCAGTGCCCATATCAAATCTACTATAAGTCTTCAAATCTTATTAATGGAGCAATCGTTTCCCAAAGCTACCAGCACACTTACTAGAGGGCCTGAATTTAGCCATTGAGACCATAATAACACATTGAAAAAATGAGACATTGACTTATGCTGTGTTCCATTTACCTTAGAAGTTGGAGGTCGGAGCTAGGAATGATGTCACGCACCATTGGAGTTAAGGCTTTTTGAATGGGAGTCAGTTGAAGCAAACACGGGTAAGTGGTGTTGCGGTTTAAGGTAATTCTGCACTGGCTTCAGCCTCAAGCCATGCTAGCTGCCACTTGAAACTAGCATATAAAGCCTTTGAGTGAATATAAATGCAACGCACATCCCCTAATCCTAAAATATGTTGTAGAACTGATGTTGATTCTGCTGACAATTCAAGCTAACAGTGACTTCAGATTGAAAATTGAGATAACAGAATTAAAGTGATACCCTTATTGTGTTTTATGTTTTACTGTTTTTACGGAATCACTTTACAACCTATCTAACTGTTATTTCTCGTCCTCTCGGCCATCTTTAAACAATGTCGCCGTGTTCCAATATTTCAGTAATTAAAGTGGTGACTCCAATTTTGTTTATTACAGATAGAAATGATTGGTAAACCTGTCAAAACAAGACTTAATTCGTAATAAAAACTTCTGCTGTGTTATGCTTTACGTACCAAGTGACTGTTGGCCAGCTCTCTGTTATAATGATAACAACTCTGAGCTCTGCTTTCCTATCACATGACACACTGGATCTTATCATTCACCGTGAAAGTGAAGTTATTTGCAACAACAATGGAGCTGTCACATGGACTCAGTGGTGTTGTTGCCTCCTGTTGCAGAGGTGCCTGTTTTCCCCCTCAGACAGCCTCCCCCCTCCCCTCTCTCCTGCCTCCCAGCCGTCACTCCGGTCCCTCCTCCCCCGTCCACGTGCTCTCTCGCTCATCTGGATGGGTATGAGCAGGGCTACTTCAAACACGTGCTCTGTGCCACCCTTCCAACCCCCTTCCTCCCTCCCTCCTCCTACCACCACCACCTCTCTTCTCTCTTGTCTATCAGCCTGTTTTTTTCTTTGTCCAGCCCATCTTGCTCTGTGCTGTGTGATTTACTCAAGACTGGGAGACATGTGATCACCCTGCTGGATACCAAGAACTCAAGGCAGCCAGTGTTTTAAGTGGAGGAGGAAGAGAAGGAACAAGGAAAACAATCTGACACAACCGACTATCAGGACATTCTGTTCGACCTGAGAACGAGTAGATTCTGCTTAAAGGCACTGATTACTTAAGAGGAATGACCATTTCATTTGAGTACAGTATTTGAGTACAGTTCGTGAGTCCTTAGGCCACAAAGCCACTTTATTTACAGTAGCTTGGCCCTGATTTTGTTGTATAACATCTTTGACTACATTTTGAGCCATATCAGTGTAACTCTGTGTGAATGGCAATGTTCACTAGTTTGGTCCAGACTACAAATCTCACAATTTAATAGATTGTCATGAAATTTGATACAGACATTCATATCCCCCAGAGGATAAATCCTAATGACTTTGGTAATCCTCTGACTTTACCTTTAGTGCTATCATGAGGTTAACAGTTTTGATTTTGAGTTAAGTATCTTGACAATTGTAGAATGGATAGTTATGACATTTGTTACATACATTCATAATGCCTAGAAAAATAATTCTTAACTAAGGATGAGTTACTTTGTTTATTCTCTTTACGTTAATCTACCACCAGTGTCATATCAGAAATTGAGTAAAGCATTGGACAGATTGCTTTGAAATCTGCAAACAAACCTTCAACTTCCCAAAATGTAATTGAATTTTGATGACTTTGGTGATTCCTGATTTCTCATCAGGTCAGATATTTGAACCTAAAATAATGACGTCCCCACCAGCTTTAGCTATTGCTAATTAGTAAATGTTGGCATGATGATATGCTGAACTAATTTAGTAAAATTATTTGTTCAACTATTTTGTATTGTCATTGTGAACATGCTAGCATGCTGACGTTAGCATTTAGCACAAAGCACTACTGTGCTTGTGGTACTGCAGCAAAAAAAAAAAAGAAAAAAAGAAGAAGAACATTCTGTGCAGCCCTTCAAGCATTTTCTCTAAAGACCACTATTATGAAACCTACGTCAGCACACACAACTGTATACATGGTTATTTATTACATGAAACATATAAATTAGCCAGTTACTTGGAGAAAGCCTTAGAAAAGAGGAGAAAAGCTCTTTAGTGATTTTTCTTTTTTTTTGTCATGTTATTTTGTTTAATTTTCTTTTCTTTTTTCACATGCTTCTGTCTATTCTTTGTATATGAATTACCTGGACACCAGATTGACCTGGACCACTGACTATACTGTTAAAATTAAAATAAATAATTAAACACATCTGTTGATTACATAGCAGTTATATATATATATATATATATATATATATATATATATATATATATATATATATATATATATATATATATATATTCATTTATTTTTTAAAAACAAGGCACATGGTGCAGGCACAAAACATACTTCCAATTGAAATACATTCATCTGAAAGTTGTGCTGAGTTTAACAAAAAAAAAGGAGGCAAATTCATATCCATGTATATGAATCTATAGATTACATTTTGACACTATTTCACAAACTGTTGTGAGACTGGGTTGGTTTACACTAGGCAAGCATGTTTTATCCAGTGTAATATCCACACTGTATACTGTAACTGTACACTATATACTAATATCTGTACCTTCTTGCAGTAAACAAGAAATCAACATTTTTCATTAACAGGAAATTATGCAATGTGTGCAAAGTAATAAAAGGCCAGTTAAACATAATGAAGACAACAACATGTCCTCCAAGAATTCAATAGTGCTAAAACTATATTCCCAAAGTTCCCAAAACCAAGGCCCATCTGAGTGCCTATAAGGACAGACTTATATTTATATAGCAATAAATATCATATGTTTGGTGAATGCCAGTGAATGTTTCCAACCAGATGTTTTGAATAAAGTTGTTTCAAGCTCTTTTGAGTATTGGGTAAGTTGTTTTCATTCTGTAGTGTCAGCTGATGTTCAACTTATTACATCCTGACCAAAGACTTAGCAATTGTGTTATAATAATACAACAATAACACAAATGTGGGAAATACTTAAGGTACAATTACAGATATAAATACTGTGTAAGGTAGATGACTGTTGGTGTGATTGGTGCAGAATACTATGTCTATCTATCTATTGCAGCACTTCACGTTTTTTTAACCTTTAGTCTATCCAGGTGGCAGTGAACCTCTCCTCCAGTAAGACTCATTCACACTTGACAGCTGCCCTCTACAACCACACTATTCTACAGGAGAGAGTAAGTACCTCGCTTACGGCCATGTCAGGAGTGCCTCTCACTCTTTTTTCCTTTTCCCACACACACCTTCTCCCAAACACGTCATCACCTGCTCATGCATACAGCGTCACTACTTCCTGGTCTGCAGGGCATTACTGACTTTACACTCACATCTTCACCGTTAATAACAAGACGTTCCCTCATCGAGCAGAAAATGTGTCTTTTAACGCTGAGGAGAGCGTGTCAGAAAGTCAAACTGGTATTTATTTAGCAGGATTTGAAAGCTAAATCTATTATTTGCTCAAAAACAGGACTTCTTATGGAGGAAATGTCTCAAAATGACGTAATCTATACGACATAGTCTTCACAGGTGGCTGTGGATCAGGCGAAGAGCGGGTCATTTACCAATCAGAAGATCAGTGGTTCAATCCAATCTTCTGATTGGTTCAATCCCAAGATACTGACCCACAAATATGAAGAGGTTGAGCAGGTGAATAGCAGGTTGACACCTTGCATGTCAGCCTCTGCTATCAGCATATGAATGTGTGTGTGTGGATGTTTGGATATAGTGTAGAGTACTTTGAGTGGTCTGAAGATTAGAACATTTATCTTTAACATATTTATAACTTCCAGGGATTTCCCTTCAAATTAACCACCAGGCAACTTGTTATTCACAATCCCTCATATCAGTAACAGTTCAAGAGCACGTCACAGACCTCGGGGTCCACTTGTTATCCCGGCTAAAAGCAGTCAAGCCAAACACAAGTTTCCCCTAACATGACCGACGTGAGGAGAGAGAGCAAACAAAATAACAGGGCGGAGAAACAGCATTCCACGAGCGCTAAGAATAGCAAACTGGACCCTGAGCTCCCGGCACTAAGTTCACAACTTGTCTTAGCAACAACAAGCAGAGTGAGTGTGAGCACGTTGCTAAAACATTGCCAAGTTGCTGCGTGCCTGCCGAGCCGAGCCGAGGACTTTAAACTATAGCTCCAGACCACGTTCGTTCTAAAGTATAAATAACAACCGGAGCCCGGTGTCAATGATCATTTATCAGCGTTGCTTCCACAGTAGCGGCTCGGTTAATGGCTGAAATGTTTGCACTGGTTGTGGCAAAGACTAATACACGAGTAAATAAAAGCTTCTAGCAGTTACTGCGTTGAAAAGTTGAACAGCTGCTAGAAGTGAAAGATATAACCTAGATGAAAGAAGAAAAGATCTGCCGTACGCCGTTCTCATTGATTTATATTCCAAGGAAGAGACGTTCATCACAGATTGACAGCTGTGAGCCAGGAGAGAGTGTGTTTGTCTTCAGTTGCAGCAGAAGTGTGTGTACTGAGTTACTGAGATGTGTTTTACATGCACATAAGTGAAGCAGGTTGCAGTCAGTTTTTGACTTGTTACCTGGACAAATCACTGTGGACAGTGATTGGGTCAGTACTCTCTGAAGTGTGCACTCCTACAAGCCTTAGAAATGAGCATGCATGTGTTTTCAGCTCTTAGGTCACATGCTCTTGTTTCCTCATTGCGTTTGTTGATTTGAATTTCTCTTTGTTTTTTGAAAGGTTACATTTCTCCTGACCTTTACTTGGTGTGAATAGTGCAGTGACTCATAAAACCACAGAAGCGTGAGCTAAACATGTTTAAATGAACACCAATTGAAAAAAGAAAGAAATGAGCCCCGTTACAGTTTAGTAATAAACTGATCTGCTTGCTGATTAATGTGATTTTCTGTCCGTAGCATAATTGAACCTGCTGACAGTGGAAGCTCCGATGTTTGATGTTGATGCGTGGATGTTAAAGTGTGGTATACATCTTTGCTGGTATTACTTGCTTGCTTATGGTTGTAAATCAGAAAACAACCTTACTGCAATGTAATCAAATGAAATCTCAAACCCTTCAATTAAAGGTAAATAACACTGTCCTGGCCCATTATGGCAGTCTGTGTTTTTACACAAGCGTTGCACCTACTCACCAATGCCCACATTGCTTTATTATGCTATAATATTATTATTATTATATCAGTGGTATAAAATGATCTTCAAATGACAATAATATCGTTTATCGCGATTCTTTCTGAGACAATATATCGTCGAACAAAAGACATCCAGTATGTCTTATATTAATCATCCAAACAATACCTGTGCATGGCTACAACTATATGGTCATGGTATGGTTAAGACTGGCCAACTAAACTACTTCCATTAAACATATTTCAAGCTCCTTCCGTCTTTGTGAATGTTGCACTGAATGTTGATACTGGATGTAAATTCTATGCTGACAAATCTTCCAATATAAAGACAATTCCTGAGAGAGACTGAGCCACTTCATAAGCTCGACCATACCTGTGAGCCACTTCTTTATTATGTTTTTCTTTTCTTTTCATGTTGAGTAAAGACAAAATATTATGTTTATATCTAAGAAAAGATTAACCTATACTGTGTGCATACTCTATAGTAAGACTATAAGAATAACACAAAACAACAGAAATCCCAGAGTGGCCTTCTCGCCTGCTGCTTATGATATATTATTAAATGTACCTGCTGTTATTTAGAACAGCTGCTGTCTGATATGAGGATGCCCAGGCGAGGACTGCCCTGGGATTCCTGGCAGTAAACATACATGTGTGAATATTGTTCACTGTCATTATTGGCATGTCAGTGCTAAAAATATATGATGTATCACTCTGGGCAAGTGTTTGTGTGTGTGTGTGTGTGTGTGTGTGTGTGTGTGTGTGTGTGTGTGTGTGTGTGTGTGTGTGTGTGTGTGTGTGTGTGTGTGTGTGTGTGTGTGTGTGTGTGTGTGTGTGTGCGCTACAATGGAACAAGTAAAAACCAGAGAAGCAGGAGTCGTCATGAGGGATGAAACTGATGTATGTGATGTAAAGATGAGTTATTAGTTGTCTTTGTTTTTAGCATCTTGAGGTTTTCTTCCTTTAAGGTAACTTTCATTAAGGTGGGCTATTTATCATGTGGTACAGCTTTAATTCAGTCAATTGGGAACTACTGGTCTATAGTATACATTTGTATTTATGCATGATCAATAAATATTCAAGCTACTGAGATCATTTAAATGTAACATGAATAAATTAGAATGATATGATTATTCATGTGTGATATATATAATACATACACACATAGTAGTAATGAGCACAGTCATTCTGAGACTTGGCAACATCCAAACTTTAGATGAACAACCCTCTCTCCCAGAAATGACATTTAAGTACTGCTAAATTGCAACCACAAACATGTTTTGTAGGAAACATAATGATACTTTTTTTCTCTCATCATAATGATAAATGTTGTGGGACACATTCTGCACATTTCTAGATCTATATTTATGGATCTGGGGCTTTGCTGGAATATCTTTGCATGATAAACAGTTTAAAAAATGTTCTTATACTGGCCCTTTACACAGCTCTCTCAGTTCAGCCTGAAACAGGCTAGTTCAGCTCCTGTCTCTTTAAATGAGCCCACTGTGTCCTGATTGGCTAGCACACACTTCGTAAACAAACAGTAGTAGTAGGATTTCACGTATTTTTCTTGTTCTTATCTGTAATATGCGAGTGGACAACGCAAATAACCCACAGAACAACCTTAGCAACAAAAACTACGGAAAAAACGGACAGCCATTTGTGGGCATGTGCTAACAATGATGTCATCACGTGGCGCAAGTAAAGGTAACATTATGAAATGAACTGTTTAGAGCAGGTTGAAGCTTTGGACTAGCAGGGAGTATTTCACATACTTCCACGTCAAGTTTTAGAACTTTGACCACCTTTATTATCCAACATCATTCATCACGACACAAAGCTTGACCTATTCTCTTTTAATAATCATAGTCACTGTCAGACACATAGTATATCCAAAACAAAATATGGATTCACAAGGTTTCCACCTGGCATCAGCATTATCCAATCGGAATAAAATAAAAGCCGTTTTCAATCAAATTAAGTCTGATGGGTTTTATTTGTCAGTTTGAATCTGAATCATGATTGGTTAGCAGGCCACAATGCACTGTGGGTTGGTTGTATCAACATGTGTGTGGGAAAAAATGATCAACTAGTGAAAAGTGGACAATGCTGGCGTTAACCAAAAAAAACATGCCCCACAAATAAGTTGCCTTTTCAAAAAGGCTAAAAATGAAAAAGGACATGGGACAGAAATTGATTTTTGGGGGGAGAGGTTTCAGTACCAAGGGGTACTAATCCAGCCTATATAAGAACAAGACAATATGTTCCCTTTAACATGTGTAGCAAGTGGCCAAAACGTTGATAACACACTTATCAGTAATATGTTGCATTAATGGGATTTAAATATGTATCTCTATTGAAAAAGATGGAAAGTGAAAGACAGCATGTAGGATTGGGTGGTGAGAAAGAACAAATACAGAGATGAGTGAAACCGAAACTGAATTTGGTTTCAATGTAGCTTGATGTAGTTCTGTGTAATTCCATGGTTTTGCTGTAATGTTATGAAACTACAGTGGTGTATGTTGTCCCTATGTTGTCATATGAACAGGTCAGACACAAGGAGAGCAGACATTCATGAGACATTGCATCATATGTGGTTCTCCTACTTGACACCAACAGCATCTCTATCTCAGAGTTTATCTGTTAGGATAAAGTATTTCAGCAAGGGGAGACCGTGCAGCGATGACTCATAGGACATTACCACAACCCGGAATAAACACAGTCTTGATGGCTGTGTACAAACAGGCACATTGTGCTACTATTACTCATAATGCTGTACAAATGTGGTTCAGTATCTGTGTTCATGCTGAAACTGCAAGAGTCCCACTTCCTTTTTTTTCCCCCTAATATTTTTATAACCAGGGTGAAAGCACAAGTTTCACTTCAAGCTTGATCTGCAAGAACGTGCAGTGTAAAATGAACATGACTGAAATGAAAAGCAACATGCACACATGCTACTAGTATTTAAAAGCTCAAATTGGAATTAGTTAGCATTGCCATGACAATATGAAAATCATCAGTCATTCATTTCGCACTGTTTGGCTGAGCCAGCATCAGCGTGGAAGACAACCAAACCTAATGATGGAAAAAAGCCAAACAGTGATATGATTGGTGTGTGGGCTGACTTCAACCAAAGAGTTTTTGAAACATGCAGGAGAAGCTCGATGTAGGTACAAAAACAACTGTGACATCTTTTATTCTTACTCTGACGCAGACAGCAAGGTCTACTCGACCTTGCTGTCAGCTCATATTGGTATCAGATATGGGTTGTGTCCTAGAATAGATATGAATAATTATCCAAAAGAATCAGACAGAAGGAGTAAAGGCCTGCTGTGTCAACAGGGCCAGAGGCACTTATCGGTGTTAATGCTGGATTTTAGACTTTTCTAAATACAAGTGAAAGTACAAGAGCCTCTCATGTCGACCTATATAACTGTTCCAATAAAAACAGGTGTGGTTAAATTTAAGCAACTGGAACTACTTGTTTAGGCTTGAGTTGGACATTTTGGGGAATATGCTTAGTTGCTTTCATTTCAAGAGCTAGATGATACCACCTAGCTGCTTTAAAGGGGCTATAAGCAATATTTTTTATAACTGTAAAAAATCACAGTGTGTGATGTGCGACTACTGTAACTTGCTAACAAGGTGGAGCATTTAGCAGCTAAAGACTCAGATATTTAAATGCTGGATGTTGAAATAAGGAACTGTTTGCTAACAAGTGCAACATGTCAGCTTCATTATGAGTAAGTGCTGTGTGTTGTTTCTGCTGTTCCCAAGTGTCAAGAAAATCAGTTATTGAAGGTTTAGCATGGAGCTACATCCAGAGACTGCGTGATTAGCCTAGCTTAGCATAAAGACTGGAAGCACGGGGAAACAATTAACTAAAAAATAAACCTACCAACATATCTATTTCACTCTTTAACACTTATGTGTTTAACCTGTAAGTAAGCATAAATGTAAAATGACTATTTGTGGGTTTAGGGAAGAGTTATGTGCTAAACATAGTTCTTGACTAACAGCTAACTGCTAACTGCTACTTTGAACTTGATACACAGTCATGAGAGTAGCAGGGGAGAGTCACCATATTCGTCACTTTTCACTCTTTTACTGATTTTATTTTCTTTACCTATAGCCTATATGGCATATATAGGATATATATGGATGAAACTGAAAGTAGATGTTACAATTAAAGCGCACGTGAGTCTCAATTGTAACAGCGTGGCTAAAAATACAGCATCAAACAAATAGTTTTTATGACAAATCAACAATTTTTCAGTCAAACAACAGTTCTTATGTTGATTTCATACCAAGGATGTGATCAGATGATGTAGAAAACATAATGATATTATTCAAACTTAGTGGATGTGCACTTTTTTGTTGGAAAGTGCATTGATTACACCTATATAGCTTTGATTTAGAAGATAATTGAATGACATCTGATTAAATAGAGTATTGGCTAATATAGCGTGTGATTTTTGGTGACGCCCCTGTGTAATTACACACTGAGCCCTGGAGGGTCAAAAATGCTGAGCTGGTCAATTACATGTTCTCTTATTTCTCTAATTTATGCTACTATTACTACTATTGTTCTTCATCCAGCTGTCCGTGGTGGTGTTGATACACATCTTCAAAGACCTGTACACACTCCTGTCCAGAGGTTGGAGTTCGTGGGAGCAATGGGGAAGGGAAAGACAACAAAACAACTCTGTGTTCCCTGCAGAAGTAAATCCCCTAGACGGACAAGTGTGAGGCATGGTTGTCAAGAAGAAGGATCACCTTGGCCTGTGCTGAGGCATGAGAGTGCTTCACAAAATTCTGGAGAAATACATTGAAATCGTCCTCCTGCATCCAGCCTGAACCATTGCCAATGCAGCCGTGGGTCTGCTATAAATCATGAAGGGCTGGAACTTCTTTCTGTGAAAGATGGATTGGGGAGGTATGCTGTTACCTTGTGAATTAACTGTAAAGGCCATGGTGATGAGGGTGCCCCACTCTGCTAAGGTGATTGCCCCTTTGTGTGTCACACCCTTGGTGGACACTATTTTGTTTGGTATCTGAACTGGTTGTAATGCCAGTCTGTTCCATGTTCCACATATCTTGGGTTCAAAGGAATGGTGCTCCAGGTTGTTGAATAATGCTTGGACGTAGATTTGGTTGAAGCCGGTGGTACAGAAAACGCTAGCAGCCTGTGGACGCTGTATAGACAAACCATTGGTGCCGCTTCATGAATCCAATGAGTCTATCCTTCACTGACATTTCTTTCTCTTGCCATACCTCTGGGTATTTAGTGCTGTATTGGTTTGCCAGCTGGTATGCAAGTCTGCAGTCCTGAAAAATTCCTTTTAATTTACCATGTACTGTTCCATCTCCGTATGACTTTTCACATAACATTTTATCATATCAAATTAAGTTTGAATTATTTAAATTTTGAATTTAAGACCATGAATACCATATGAACCTACCATATGAATTCAAAAACAGCTATTCTATTTTAGTGTATGATGACTAAGCTACTACTTTTTCAATCTATTCTCACCTCCTTAGGGAATAATCCAAAGTAAAGAGCAGCTGCCCTCATCAAATAAGTCATTAGTTTCTTCTCCTGCTCCTCTGAAAAGACTCTAAAGTGGCTCTTATATGCTGACTTTGGAAGCTCCCCTTCTCCTCCAGGCTTGTCCTTGCTTTACAATACCTGTACAAAGAGACACGGCTTATGCAATATGCTTTTGCCACACTCTGTAAAAAAGAGACCCAATCTGATGACTTCTCCTGATGCTTTTTCTAGCAAATCCCTGGACACTGACCCTCTCTTTCTCTCCCTATTTGGTGGCATTTGAGAAAGCAAACAAACAAGCAAACAAAGGGGCAAATAATCAGGCTGTGCTCGCAAATTTCGGCAGTTACTAATGTAAGATGTTACACATGAGCCACTGGTCATGCCTGTGCTTTGGCGTACCTTACAGACCTGAACTAGCATGTGTTACATGTGAAAACTATGATAATTGCTGAATACAAGATCGATGAAGACATCCACCAACTTTATATTCAAAAAAATACCTCTGGATCTTCATTTTTACTTTGCGCTAAACCAGAATTCCAGCTGCCATTCCCTGAAGAGTGGACGATTTGTCAGCGATGTTTAGCACTGCACTGGCCAGCAAGATGAGCTCATGATGGCATATAGGCAGCATGAGAAAAAGCACGTGTTGTAACTGTAAGGTGTTATATTTAAGGCGACGCTCCTCTACCACACATCTGATCTCACCCTTGGATAGAAAGCAAATCATTTTCCCACAGTATGAAATCATTCCTTTAAAAGATTTAAAGAAACCAGTGTTGACTGTATAGAAGATGGATACAAACCCTTCTCTCTGGTGTTGCATTCATGTTTTGTACATCTAACCATCCACCTTACATTACCTCCTTCCTATAACCTCTGTTAGCAGAATAACATCACGTTATTAACACCTTCACTTCTGATGTAGGTGAGTTATCGTGACTCTGAAAGGAGGTTTGTCAGAAACATAGATATAAATCATTTTGAACAAAGCAGACAGTCTGATTAGTCCATTTGTTTTGAAACGCTTCCACTTGTTTAATCATTTTTCTAGTTAAATCACATCTCTCTGATCACCTACGCCTATTACTGAAACTGCATTGCTCATATGAATGGCATTTCTTAATGAACATTTCTTTATAGGTGAGTGAGCTGATAGTTATTGAATGTGCTGGTTTCTCTAGAAAAGCCACAGTTCTCACACGGACAGTTATCAGTGAAACCACTCTCTACCAAAGAAAAAGTTCCATGTGAAACTGTTGACAGTGTATTCTGTGGATTATCCTCAGTATCTGGGACACAGTTTCTGGGAAGAGTAAGCACCATGAGGAAAATTCCATTCACCTGCATTGTATTGAAAGGAGGCAGAAATCTCTAGGATGGATATCTATCTCAACACCTTTAAATTAAATCATGGCAAAACACCCGTTAAATTTCCAGAGTCTAGTTTCTATAAAAAAAATTCGAGTGTGACAATCTTATTCTCGATATCTGATATTCTAACTCGAGGAGATTTGTCGGTGTCTCTCGCACTCTGAAAAGGGAAGTTGTTTGACAGAGTAACCACCACTTAACCAGTTTCCTGTTGAAGCCTTGTGTTCAGTTGCATTGTGTTATCCCATGTCACATTCACATCAGCAACAACCCCTTCATGTCCGGTGTATATCTGAAGCTACAGCGAGTGAGGAGATAATAAGCAATGAGTAGGATCAGACCTGATCTTGGCAAGCAAAACTTGTCAAGATTGCCTAATGGTTAGAGGGGTTAGAATGGAGGGGTGGGTGGGGGTGGGGGGGTGGGGGGGGTGTGATGTTGGCCAAATGGAACTGCTGGAGCACAACAGAGCTCACACCAAGAGACCCAGGAATCTGAGAGTTGGCCCACCCACCCCCTCCCCTCCCATCCCCTCCCTTCCCCCACCATGCAAACACAGGCATTAGTGGTGAAACAGCACCTCGAGCACACATGCATGAACGGACACGGCCGCTCACACACAAACACAGACTAATAAAACAACATATGTTCTTGTTTCTACTACCTGGCGCAGCAGGTGGGACCACCACCCCACCCCCCTTCCCCCTCCCTAATGAGTAGTGCAAGAGAAAAGAAAGGAAGGGGGATAGGAGCCCACCCCTCTATTGTTGGACATGCAACAAGAAAGTGAACACTGTGGTTAGACAGACGTATAAAGCTGGTATTCTCATCTTTGTCCACTGGTGAAAGGATGTGTAGAATGCAGTTTGATTCACTGTTGAATTCACATGTCAAATAAACAATGCTACTATGGTCTCATGGTCTCAGTATGTCATGTTGATCCAACGTGTTTAACCTCACAAGAGCAGAATTCTGTGGACAAACTATACAACACTTATTGGTAGAAACACAATTAAGGGAAAAAAAATCAGTTAAAGTATTATATTTACTTGCCATGCTAGTTGTGCAGCTTTAGGCATGGCAATGTCAGTGGTTCGGTGGTGCAGCATTTGGGGCCAAACTGAAATATCTCATCTGGACATATATTTGACATCCCTAAAGGATAACTGTCATGGATCATCTGTCTATTCAACCATCACATATATTGTCAGATGATTTGGTACAGACATTCATGTTGCCCTCGGGATGAACTGTGATCATTTTGTTGATTGTGGGATTGAGATTTCACGTTGGACTTTTTTAGTTTGTGACTGAAGGACTTGCAAGCCGAATAACATTCCTATCATCTCCCGCTGTAGGCTACTGGTTTTGAGGGCAAATTAGTCAAAATAGCAAAACCACACTAAACTAAAGATAAAGTTGTAATTTTAAACTTTGTAGTAAATATGCTAAATTTAAACTACCAAACAAAATGTTCACATTGTCAATGTGAGCATGGTAGTATTAGCTTTTAGCTCAAAGTACCGGCTGAACTTATGCTGCGTTCCATTTACCTCGGAAGTTGGAAGTCGGAGTTGGTAATGACGTCACACCCGAGGTTAGCCATTGATAGCAATAGTTAGCTAACTGTAGCAGTATGTCCGCAGATAGAAGTCGGACAGTGCTGTGTGACACAAATAAGACAAAATTGCTAATAAACAGGGTATTGCATTATCGTGATATCGACGATAACCATGTTACTTGAGAAAAAAGTAATGTTGATAATATTGTATAAACAATCCAGCGCCTCTTGAATCATTTCCATTTCCTCCCGTTCTCAATTGGTTTCCAACGACCCACACACACATGCACACACACACATTGAGGATCTTTTGTTTATCAGTTCATCTGGTTGCCATTTCACCATCCATTAAGTGTAATTGTTCTTTTCCCACGCTTTTGTACTGTTATGGTTACAGGCTCTTTCTCCACTTCTATTTTGAGTGTAATATGCCAGAAAATAGGCAAAACACACACAATAATAAAGTTAAAGACTGATATCATTATTACCTTTTATTTCAAATTTTCTTTAAATATTTCGATTATATTGTTATCGTGGATTCTTTTGGCTACAATTATCGTGTAGTGAAACTGACATTGTGACAGCCTTGCTAATGGGCCTTTTAACCTTTCAGCTCAGTGTCAGATTTCTCTTTTAAAGGCATTACGGCAACACTGTATTGTACTTAATCAGGCGGTATCATGCTGTGTTTACTTCATTTACTTGTGAATGCACAGTATTTTAACCCTCATACCACCAACTGTGCCATCATACATCTTGAGTTGTTTGATGATCCAAACACTCAACATCAGAAAGATTAGATTCTCTCTGACATAGCTATCAGTCCCCCCCCCCCCCCCATAATATTAAATAAATAAATCTCTTTTCGAATAGCTTACAATTCTCAACACTGGAGGCTGGAGGTTTTCCTAAAATATCACTATACGAATGTCATGCCCTAAGACATTTCAGCCGCACTCGAGTCAACACACCAGCTAATTAGAGCCCAGCAGTTAGCGCCTCACTTCCCCTGCTGTGTTGCTTAAAGAATCAAATAAACTATGTCCTCACAGCTGTACTTAAGCACTTCATATCATATAAACAAAATGTGAAAATACCCATAATCTTCTTATTTATCACAAATGTCAAGAGAGACTGTCTAATGAATATGCCACTCGTATGGCTCAATGACTTCAGAGGCAGTTTTCACTGCCGGAGGACACACAGAAACACATTTACTGTACCTAAGAGGCAATTTATTCCAATGACCTTTTTACAGATCTATTTCCCAGTGCTCTCTCTCTCTGGATGAGGGCAAGTGGCAGAGTGGGGAGCTGCAGTTGGAGCAGTGGTCTGTTGTGATTACCTCGTCTGTGGCTCTGCCCTTCTGCTGGCAATAATTGCCTTTTGCAAAAACTGCATTAATCATGTTGTGACAATACATAAAGCCTTTATTGGAATAAGCATAGAAAAAGAGAGACAGTCAGCGTGAATGGACAGGGGTAAGGGGAGGGGGGGCTATGCGGGGGCGGGAAGAACAGGGAACAAGAAGCAATGAGTAATATGAAACCTGGACATATACAGTGCGAGGGAGGAAAATAAGAAAAGGAGTAGGCTTGATAG
Organism: Scomber scombrus; assembly: GCF_963691925.1. Taxonomy (NCBI): domain Eukaryota; kingdom Metazoa; phylum Chordata; class Actinopteri; order Scombriformes; family Scombridae; genus Scomber; species Scomber scombrus. Next base: position 25,449,364 of record NC_084985.1, read on the forward strand.
AAAGACAAATAAGAGACAAAAAGGCAGAGAGATAGTGAATCAGTGCGAGCTGCTGTTGTTCTAGCAGTTGCACATAAACAAATGACATCCAATCCGTCCTCCTACCTTTGCATGGAAGCCGCTGGTCATTACATAAAGACAAGATAACATTCACTTGATAGAATTTGCTGGCTCAAGGCTGCAGGAGATTAGCATGTTTCGGAGAGGTGAGTCACCAATATAGACGGAGCGCGGCGCACATGATCGATAACCAGGAGTAACAGTTTCATCGGTTAACTGTCAGAACACATTTGCCGTCTGGCTTGGACCCGGCGAGTAATTCTCAGACAAGCACATGAGGTAAAATAAGCAGTCTGAAAGGGTTGTCATGTTATCACATCCGGCCATGTCTAACAGCACTTGACAGCATTCAAGCAGAGCAGTGCACAAATGAATGATGTACTGTCCTGTGGCATCTAGGAAAAGACGTTTTATCCCCAGATCAAACTCTTACTGACATAATACAAAAGCGTGTTGTTCTGATGCCTTTACAGTAGCACTTTGTCTGAAATCTGAAAGAAGTATTCTGATAACTTTCTAGCAATATCAATACAACGCTATATAAAAAAAGACTCCATAGAGCCTTGCATTCTAAATTAATGTCAAGTGTTATTGAATAATTATTATTGAATACACTTGTTTGTGGTATCAATCTTCTGCTTTAAAATGTAGGAAGTTAAGTATGTAAGTGTAATTCACAACTACTTTATATACTGCTTTGTGGTTTAAGGTGCAATGTGTAGAATGTATTTGCATCTATCAGAATGGACTTGGCAGAAATGGAATTTAATAATCATGAGTACGCTTTAATTAGTGTATAAACACCTGAAAATGAGAACCATTGTGTTTTTGTTACCTTAGAATGAACCCTTTATATCTACATAGGGAGTGGGTCCCCTTCAACAGAGGCCACCATGTAACACCATCATGTTTTTACAGTAGCCCAGAACAGACAAACACTGACTCTAGAGAGAGACTTTTGCATTTTTTGCAATTTTCGTAATTTTCGCAATTTTCGTGGCCACTGTAGGTTGTCCTGCAAGCTTGGAAGGCCAAACGGGAGGGGGAAGTGGTATTCAATCGATTGCAACCTACACCCTCACCAGTATTCTACACGCTGCACCTTTAAATCTTTAAGAAATGCATTATATTTTATGAATTCATTGTAAATTGTTTGGATGCAAAATTCTGCTAATTCTAAAGTGTCTGGTTAAGTTGTTAATTAAAAGTAGTGTAGAGTAAAAATGCGAGTATAAGGAAATCCTTCCGATGGAGTAGAGGTATAAAGCTAATTTGTATACTTGAGTACATGTCCTTGGTTCCATCACTGGAAGTCTGCACCCAAACTCCAGCTGTATTTGGCACAATAAACAATGTAAGCCTGATTCGAGCTGCAGCATGCGCTCGTCACTGCTGAGAACAACAGCTCCTTATAAATAAATGGAGGAGGCTGTGGCCTGCTAGATCAAAACATACAGAGTCCTGCCCAAAAAGACACAATGGTCAAGTGAATCGAGAATTAAAAAGAAGCTGGAAGTCTGGCTGACTTTAGGGGCCCAAAAATAGGACACATTCCTCTACTGCAGAGGGTGTGTGTGTGTGTGTATGTCAACAGGAATACATACCAAGCTCCTGCTGAGGGGGCTTGACTTTCTCCACACAGGGAGGGAGGCCAAAACAAAAGGACTAGCTGGTGTGTGCTGGCTCTGGAGCTGGATGGAAGTAGTTTGATTTCCCATCTTGCTGCAAAGAACAAGGTATCATGTCTTGAACACACGTACACATCAGTGGAGTGGAGTGGAGATTTTACCTTAAAAGATAAGCCACATTTTATCTTGTAGCTTTGACCAACGCAATTGCGATAAATGGAGATAGTAAATGACGGATATTTTTCATCTGAATAGGTGTGGACCATGTCGACTCATCTATGACATGTTTTAACAGTACAGACACTGATGACAACGTTACCCCTCCCTTATCCAAACAACTGAAGTTTCTGGAAACCTTAACGTGAAAGGTTTTAATCTTTGCCAAACAGCGGCCTCTGTGGCCACATTTGGTAATGACAGGATGCTCAATGCTCATTAAATGTCCCTTTATTTCTCATGATTTTCCCGATTTAGCTCATGGATGTTTTACAAGAGCTGGATACCAGATTAAAAATGGTGATAAGAATTGTTCGGCTGGTGCAAAAAAAGTTTCTAGCTTCAGAGTTTGCTTCCGGACATGCAAAAATAAAAGGCTGTGAGGCAGTTACGACATTGTGGCCACAGTTGCTACTGCAGCTCACGTGTTGCCACCAGACCCAAAAAGACTTGTACACAATCATTATAAAAGAAATGTCTACAAAATACTACAACATGACTTATTAAAATGCAATTCATTAGATCCAATAAATAGGATTATGTAAAAATAATATTCAGAGAGAGACAGCAGGAATTTATCTGCCAGGTATCCATCACTCTTAATCCAGCCATAAACAGCACAGCAAAAATGTCTCCTGGTCAAGTGTGTTTATTTCCTGTCTGACTTTGTTTTTTTAAATGTTTACCTGTGAAATGCTAAATGTTAGGGGGGGAAATAGTACTACCGCAGAGGAAATGTACAGAAAGCAAAGTGACTCCTTACAAGCCTATCTGTATCGATCCTACGTTTGTTCACATTTGCTAAAATGAGTTGCTGCTCATATCAGACCCTGTAAGGTTATGTAGAAAGTCCCATGAGCGTATTGAACTGGATAAAAGTTTGTTTTATTGATTATAATTTCAACTTCTCATTTGTAAGGGGAAGAATATTCTTACTATATATTACATCCACTAACATCATCCAACTTTCAATCACTGAATATTAATTGAACCAAGGCTGGATTAATACTGCCAGAGGCCTCTGGACACTGTTGAAACTCATGCTACAATATTTATTTTATTCTGATTTATTCTGACAAATTAGCAACCATAATGATCAACATCAAAGGAAAGGATCGAGCCTTTTGCCATTTTGCTGTGGAGCCCAACCGTAAAGAAGTGCAACATTTTTTTTCTCCCATCACTGAGGGCCTCTTTCTACCCAAGGGCCCAGATTGACTGTATGGCCATAAATTTAACCTTAAATGGATGTGACTACACATTCCCAAAATAACCTGTTCACATGCTGAGTATGTGAAACCAATGTTGTGGTTGAATAATATTTGTTTTACTTAATGTGGTATTAACTATATATTCAACATTAATACACCTAGTCAGCTGTGTTTAACTTTAGGGAAAGATGATGGATAGTTTTGGCCAAGACTTGAAATAATAAACAATGTGATCTACTGCTTCCAGCCTGGGTTGACTTTTTAAAAGATATTTTTCTCAAAACCACAATCTGTCCCAAACCCTTACTCCCTAAACATAATCGTAAAAAACAGTCATCATGCGTCAGTTGCTGTGAGCAGATATTGTGAGGAAAACAAATGACATACATACAGAGACTGTTTGACGCGTGAACATTTTATGACTTGGCAATGAGTTCATTTAAAAAACACCTTCTTTCACAACACTAGTTCAAGTCATATGTGACCTTCTTTTTGACTGTAATTAGCAAATGAATGCTATAAAATATATTGTTTGGAGGACAAAGTGAGCTTGAAGTCAAGGTAATGAAATGAAACTGTAAACATAATAAATGTGTGTCATCGGTAGCTATTAAAAAAATCATAAAACAATCATTTTATTTCCTTTTTGGACTTTTAACACTTAATAGCTACATAACATTTATTATAAATCGCTACAGATCCATTTAAGTGTGTTCCTGTAAAGAATCTCATTCAAAATCACATTTTCTCTGTTGAGAAATCCTTCCCTGCTGCTCTTTACACAGAAAGCTTTCATTTAAGACACTATAAAGATCATTAAAGGGATAATAGTGTAAAGGGTAATGCAGGGGAGGGGGGGGGGGGGTGAAGCCTCCCCGGCCGATCGTGCAGCACAGCGCGGCTGAACTACAGCGGGGCCGCGCTGCTGCTCCGGTGGATCAGTGGAGGTAGTTAGTGAGGGTTTTCTTTGCACAGTGATTAAGGGGGAGGACCAATGGCAACAAAGGAGACAGAGAGGACGGTAGCTCCTCCTCTCTCCCTATCTCTCTCTCCCTCCCTCTCTCTCTCTCTCTCTCTCTCTCTCTCTCTCCGTGCTTTATAGATGTATATAATCCCTGAGTTGACCCAGAAAACAAACTCCTCTGACTACCGAGACGCTGCACAGTTTGAATCCGCTGCAGGGCTGCATGTAGCCGGAGCATCAGCTGGAGAATAAACCCACCCGGCGCCGATCTAACTTAACTCTGTTACGGATTCCACATTATTACATCGGGTAGGTGTCGTTTTCTGTTCCTACTACAGCAGGTAGAAGCAGCACTTTACCCTTTTGTATTGTAATTTCTCATCTCTTCATATAATACATTCAACACTGATCAGATGTGGTTACAGACACAGATCAACCTTATTTCACCTTCTTATTTATTCCTCGAATTATTAGAAATAGTCCGCATGCAGGATTTAAAAAGAGCTTTCAGGCGTGTGTAATAATACCAGCTATTATTATTATTATTGTTAGTATTATTAGTATTTTTATTATTATTATCATCCTCCAGCAGGCTATCTATTTACAAAGTGGCATTTGTTTGAATGGATCTGCAGGAAAGGCTCCGCAGATAGGCTGTAATTAGGTAACACAAGAGCACAATATTCCGAGGATTTAGGCTATTGAGGAAAGTGTTGCTGTCTTGTTTGATCAGCAGTAAAAAGGGTTGAATTGCCACAGGCAGCCCGGAGCACCACCACTGTTCTTTTTTTCTTTTTGGGGATGTATGAGGGGTTGGTGGTGGAGGTGGTGGAGGTGGTGGTGGTGGGGGGGTTAAAAGCCTGAAATGTCTTTGTTTTTCACAGACAGACACACAGTAAGGATATCAGTACATGACTCTCGCTCTGTCTCTTGATGTTACATTTCATGATCATCCCCATTATACAGAGGCAGGTTGTAAAATAATACGATCCGGTGTTTAACAAGCCAATCACGTTTGGCGACAAATTATGGCTTCCGCGTGAGCTGAATCTGTTTGTCATCTGTATTTAATCTTAATTGGAGATCTTTTAGTAATGATTGTGTGAGGAGGTAATGTGTGTGTGTGAGTGTGTGTAAAGGGGAAGAGGTGTGTGTGTGGTCTGGAGAAGCATTCCAATGCGTCCTTTGGCTGCAAGGGTATTGCTGCCCTCCCTCGTCTGGTGGGATATCCAGGGGTAATTCACTGATGGTGTAATTTTGGGAGGTTTGAAGTGGGATTTTTTTTTTTTTTTTTTTAACAGGACACTTCTGATGTAACTGGAAGTGTTTAATAAAGAAGGAGGAACTGTGGAGGTGTGGAGGAATAGTTTCAGTACAGAGAAAGGGCTCCAAGAGAATGAATATAATTGTTTTAAAGGAGTACTCAAACATTTTAGTACTGCACTACTATAACATTAGAGGACTCACAGGAGACAGTTTAAAGAAAGAATTGTTTAAATCAAAGCAGCAGGAGCTCAGATATCTTAGCTGTTAGTCTCTAGTATGGTCGAAGCTGCAAAAAACCAGGATACTACATTTCCCATAATGCAACTACAGAGCGTTTCTTTCATTAGACCTTCCATGCCTACTAAATGCTCACATCTTCCAACCCCACATGTCCAGTTTGTAATATAGATTGAGTCAAGCCAAAACCCTGATGACACTGTCTAAAGGTTAAAGCCACAGATGATGACAAAACTGAACTTAATGTGTACAATTTGTGGAATACCCCTTTAAATCGTGGGTTTTCCCCCCCAAGTACATTTAGTTACATATATGTGTTGTATGAAGACTGGTGTTGACTGTTGTTCACTAATATCATTCTAGAGTAACAAGAGCAGCCATGGCTGAACACATGATGATGCCCATGACCCACAGCTTCAGGATGGGCATGAACGGACCACCGCAGCACAACGGCCAGCCAGGCATGCGCAGCCTGCCCAACGGCCAGGTGATGCACTACGGCAGGAATCCTCAGAGCAACATGGAAGCGGCCATGAGACAAAGGCAAGGTATGGTGGGACCCGGAGGGATGGCCGGCCCCGTCAACGGAGCTCAGATGGCCAACCACCACCACCAGATGATGTCTGGGAACATGATGTACAGCAACCAGGGCCCGCAGCAGCAGCAGCACCACCATATGCACCCCCAGCAACAGCAACAGCAACAGCAGCAGCAGCAGCAGCAGCAGCAGCAGCAACAGCAGCAGCAGCAGCAGCAGCAGGGTGGACACCCCCAGCAGTACCTCACCTCTCAGCAGCTCATGGCCAGCATGCACCTGCAGAAACTCAACACTCAGTACCACGGACACCCGCTCAGCTCGGCCAACGGTCACCACATGCCCAACGGTGCTCAGTACCGGATGAATCCAGCCCAGCTTTCAAGCATGCAGCACATAGGCGCCCCTCTGGGTCAAAACAGCATGGACATGGATCTGATTGACGAGGAAGTTCTGACTTCACTGGTGCTAGAGTTTGGGTTGGACCGCGTTCAGGAGCTGCCGGAGCTTTTCCTCGGACAGAACGAATTTGACTTCATATCAGACTTTGTGTGCAAACAGCAGCCGAGCACGGTGAGCTGTTGAAGCAAAGCAGATGGATAGATGCTGGTTGGTCTGTTTGGACTGGACGCCCCAAAGAATGACTGAGTGGCCACAGTAGCACAGCAAGAGGAGACAATCTCTCTGTTCTGTTTGGGTGTTTCTGTGTCTGTGTTTTTGACAGTGTCTAGTACGACTTCACACTGACCCTGCCTGCCAGTTGAAATGTAACGCGACTAAGTTGCACCGAAAGCACCGAGCATCTCCACTTTGAGCCGGTGCCAGTAAGATCTGTCGTCTTTGGCCAGATTGAGGCATCCCGATGCAGCCGACTCTGTCTGTACCCATCTGGCCCTCAGCACATGTGCCTGCGGTGCCGAGGCTTCGGGAAAATCGTAAACTAAACACACACGACAGGGGGAAGGCGACCTTAAAAGACTGTCCATCTGGGTCTGCTAGATTCTGTGGCATCTCTAAATGTATTTTATCTCTTGATGACACCTTCAACTAGACTAGTAGCAGATGTTTTACAAATTTATAAATGGCTGTCCTCTGAATTAGTTTATACAAGGATGAAGGGATTAAGAGGAGTTTTTTTTTTTTCTTTTTCTGGAAATTTATGTGCATATTGAAGGCTGGCTCTTCAAAAAAACTGAGAAGGTTCCTACAAGTAATTCACACATTTCCTACGAGAGCGAGAGATTGAGGTTGCACTGCATTCCTGACTGACGGGGGGTGGGGGGGGGGTTATCTGGGGATTGTCCGGGTGAAATGTGCTACATTGATTGTTTAGCTTTCAGTGTCATTTACCTTGACTCTGATAACATCGGCTATCATTAAATGTATCGCATCTGTTCCCTGCTAATTAACTGTGGCTGATTCACTGGCAAAGCGGCACATTGCTTAGAGAGCGTCGGCTTAAAATAAGCATTCATCTGTAGAAAAAATGGCTCGGCGGCCCCCTCGCTACTCCCGAGTCACACGTTTAGGTTCTCATTGCGAGCCAATCCCGGGTTACTGCTTAATAGAATAGCGAGGGGAGTTAAGGAGGGAAGAAGCTAATTAGTATGAGAAACTGTGGCCTCTTGGAAAAGACTCACGAGAAGCCATATGAGAAAAAAAAAAAAAAAACAGCCAGGCAGTGCTATCAAGAGCTGTTTGGCTTCACATCTGAGTTTTTTTCCCTTTCTAAAAGCAGGATTGTTTTTTTTTTTTTAAAGAAGAAGGAAAAAAAATACAAATGCGTGATTGCGGAGTTTGCATCTGTGTGTTATTTGTGCGCATCTGTGTGTGTGTGGTCAGCGCAGTGAGGCATTTAAAACCCATCAAATGGCGGTGTGTGTCCTCCCTAAACCACGGACGGCTGTGCTGGAGCTGATTGGAGGCTGCGCGGAGAGAGAGAGAGGGAGAGAGAGAGAGAGAAAGAGGAGAGAGAGAGAGAGGGAGAGAATTTGGCGAGTCCCACAATGTGTGGACACAGCACTCCCCGGCAGCACTTAGTTTAATCATTATTTAAAGCCGCCGCTACCTGTGGCATTGATTTCATTAAGCGGGGGGGAAGAGCGAGCGAAGACCACAAAGCGTGCAAGGTTGTTGTGTTTAGGTTTTTTTTTTTTCCACCGTAGATTAGCTTACTCTGCTGCTTTTCTACTGATTAGATTTAAATTACATGTTCTCACACGCTTGTCTTAATTGAGGTCGGCTTGCACATTCTCCAATGACTCAATAATTATAAAACGGACATGTTCTGTGGCGCTTTTTCCTTCTTTCTTTTTTTTTCTCTTCAGCACAGTAAAGTAATTAGGTTTTTTTGTCAAGGTTGCTGCTTTTGCCGGTTCGAGGGGAGAACTTCCTGCGCTCTCGTAATGCTATTTGTGGAGCTGTCGGAGAGGTCAGGGCCGCGCTGGTGCACTGTGTTAATCTGTTCCGATACAACTGCGCCGTCCCTGCCTCTCTCTCTCTCTCTCTCTGTCTCTCTCTCTCTCTCTCTCTCTCTCCCTCTCTTTCTCTGGAGATCTGCCATCTCGAAGCTCTCGAGAGGAAAAACAGTGGGCATTGAAAAAGAGCGCTGTTGAAGTGGCACTTTCTGCCTGGCAAACTGCAGTCGAGACCTCACACGATAAAGATGGGAAATACTTCCGGCCTTAGCGAGACAGTGGCCTGCGATCACCGCTATATCAATAAGCGCCGCCTTCACGTGTATCGTATCTTTGTACTGTAGACTAGAGGTGAAGTTGATCTAGACACATTTGAAAAGGTACTTTGGAGAAAACAAACAAAAAAAAAACACAACGTCAGATGTAAATGTTTAAAAAAAATCAGTGGCTGATTTTCGATGTGCTAGAGATTATATCCTAACATTTTTTTACGAAACGAGTGTGTAGATACAGTCTGAGTGTACCGGTCGGTTCGGGTGCGTGGCCTTCGAGAAGCTTAAAGACAGAGTGGACTGCATGTTCAAAGCAAACGTGAGGTGATGTCACCACTTTTATCCCCACAAAGCAGCTGAGAATGTACAGTACTAAAAAAAACGTTGTGGGAACTCGTCTTAAAGATGGTAGATAAAAACGTGTGAGATTGTACTCCTTGTTCCAAAATTACACATGATTCGTTTTTGGGTAAACCCTCCTCCTCCACCCCCACCTCTTCCTCCTCCTCCTTTTTTTCCCGCTTCCTCAAAGCTTTTGTAATGTTATTGATTCTATTTTAAGAAAATGTATTTATTTTCAAATAAAATATTTATTTAAAGAAACTGCTTTTTTTTGTCCGTCAGTGATTCCGTCGGTCGTCGAATGAGGCGACGCGGAGATGATACTGAAATGTTGCTTTTCTTGCTGCTGTGAGATACTGTTGATTCATCCTGTTTGCTTGAGTTTTTCTCACCGTTGTTGCTTGTAGACACTTCTCCACCCACAAGAAGTGATGAGTAAACATGAGAGCAAAGTACAAACTACAGTATAGGCCCCTAAACAGTGATGAGTCAGCACTTTGTCAACACGAAGCTGGAACCTACATTGTTTTGGTTTGTGTATTTAAGGTAACTATGTTATATATGACCAAAAAAACTACAACGTGTCAATCATAGTACAGCTTTTTAAAAAGTCTATAGTTGCCATGTTCCGATTTTAGCCTATTTGATGTGATGAAACACAACAAAAATCTGTCATTAACAGCTCATACAGACATCCTGCCGCAGTGACTGATGTAATCAATCATTCTACATGACATGTATTTTCTCCTTAATACGACCGTATATATCGACATCTGAACTGAATGAAGAGCTTGCCGCAAATCAGCCCACAGGGGTTTTTTTGTTTAACCGTCTTGCCGCCGTTAGAAAAGAAGCATATCTGTGGGGATTTGTGGAGACAAATATAAAAATAGTCTCATTAAAATTCTAATTAGCTGCGCAGTAAAGTCATATTAAGAAAGACCTGGAATACACGTGCTGCTCTAGATGACGTTAGTAAAAGGCAGCGGTTTTGTCCTTGAGCTTGTTCTTAATGGACTTTTGAAGAATTAGCAGAGCCGGTGAATTGCAGATGTATTGTAGCAGACTACACGGCGGTAGTGGTCTGATATTGTGACAATTAAGTTATGAGTGTTGAGTTTCTGCAGGTGCGTGCTGGTCATGGTGCTGCTAGGAGGTGAGGTTTCTAGGAAAGTACAGCTGCAGGTGTTTACCATGCCGCTGCTGGTGCTAATGCTTCTACTTTATCCAGAGGAAAGCAAAAAGGTTTCTCTCTAAATGGAAAAAATATGTCAAAACAGATGTCTCTTGTATTAAAGTCGTACATTTGGTCAACTCATCCATCCACCCGGACATCCTCTGTATGTATACACTATATAACAGGGATGTCCACTATTCCATAAAGGTTCATGTGGCTGCAGGTTTTCATTCCAACCCAGCAGGAGCACACCAAGCTTCACTCATTTAATCAGCTGATATCATCCTTCAGACAGCTGATTGGTTGAATCATGTGCTCTTGATTGTTTGGAACGAAAACCTGCAGGCACACAACCCTTTATAGAATAGTTTGGACATGCCTGCTGTATAATTACATCACCTAATTTGCTTTGCCATTAGAGGGCTTTGTCACTTACATGAATACAGGTGTTGTTTTGGGGGCATTTGCTTAAATTGATTCTGTTTATTTTTTTTTGTGAGGACAGTCTCAGAATATGACATATTCATCCTCAATATTCATACAAACATAATATCCCCAGTAGTTAAGAGCCCTCCAAAGTTACTTTCTAATGTCTGTATTGAATTTTCCCTAAATATTGGTTTATTTGCACATTTGTAAAATAAAAGTTTTAAAAAAATAGTAAAATGAAAATAAAACATGTGCATGTGAGGTAGAAACCCACTATGGGTTTATCTTAAAACCTCACCTGTAAGAGATAAAACACAATAACAAAACATAAATATCATTAACCTAATTAATGTTACGTACAAACATCGCAAAATAAAATAAAGCAAAACAGCAAAAATTATAAGTTGAAAAAACAAAAAAAAGTGGGGGGGGGGACTTCAAAAATGAATAATGTACTAGAATCTTTTGTCATCAAAGCATTTTGGGGTTTCATTTTGTATCTTGTATTTCTGCTGTAAAAAGACTCATCAGCTCTGGTCAGAATGCCTGGCTGGAGAAATGTCAGATAATGAAGAAGCCACAGCTCAATGTAAATAACAAGCGGATGAACAAACATCCTGTTCAGTAATCATTTCCATGGAAATGTATCACTAGTAACATTTTCCCCGAAAAATCAACTGTATTGTGTGTGTGTGTGTGTGTGTGTGTGTGTGTGTGTGTGAATGTGTGTGTGTGTGCGTGTGTGCGTGTGTGTGTGGTCTGTGAGATTACACCGAAATGCTGTTGTTTTTCTTTACAGGACAGTCTCCTGCTGTGTTTGAGTACAAAAAGATAAAAAGTCTGTAATATATCCTGCCTTTAAAATTAAAAACTATTTTTTTAGGTCAAACAATCACACATAAGTTAATATTGTAAGTACAGGCATCAGTCACACACACTTGAGCATATGCGCTCCAACAAATATTTGAGTTTTTCAAAGCAATGGAGTAAAAAGAGTCCTAATGGAGAAAAAAACGGAATTGAATACAATAAAAAGAAGAGAAACAATATAAGAAGTAAATTGTTAAATAAATTAAAAAAAACACTTATCTAACCCTATATACCAGCTGTTATTACAGTCATATGTGCCATTTCCATGTGTGGTTCTCCAGTGTCTCACACCTGTTTCCTGCTGTAGGTGAAATGCACCACTTACACTGTGCTATGCCTGCAAGCTCAGTGCACCTTACAAGTATGCAGCCTACCACGATGGATAAAATGCATTGTTCCAGTAGACATAACTGCACAAAGCCCATCCACCTATATAAAAAGAGACAGAAGGAAATGGAGCAGCAGAAAAAATATAAAAAATACTACAGTAAAAAACTGCTAGCTGCCAGCTCTATCTTAATGCCTGGATCTGTTCTCAGAAGTGCTCATGCTGAAGTCGTCACATAAGAGGTTTATATAAAGGATAGGAATACTCCTGCATTGTTTCACCACATATGCCTGCAGTGTGACTATACACTGACACAGAGGTTGAAAGATTAGTGATATATTAACAGAGGAGGCCTTATATGAAGTTAAGTCTCAGTACAGTAGCAGGATCTGGAACCATCTCCCTGCTTCTAGTTGCAGGCTAAGATTACAGGCATGTAAGAGCATGAAATAATTTAACACTACACTAATCAATTTTTTTTTTTTTTTAGCGCCTGATCAAGGTGATGTGAAAGGTGGCGTTTGTAGTGACAAACCCACAGAGAGTTATCACCTGGCTGTGAAATTCCCCTAAGCTCTACACGGTTATAGCTTTACAGAGTTTTAGCAATTTTCATTGAGTCTCTTGGCTCTCATCAAACTTGTCTCAGGCTGTTTACAGTGAAACATTAACCAGCAGCTAACAGACGATAGATGCAATTAGCAACTACCTGCACAAAAAAACAAAAATCCACTTAGTTTAGAGCTTAATGACTTTGAAAAGATATCTAATTGATATTATTTTGACTGGTATTGCAATTGCGACATGATTAATGATATGAGAGGGAGTGATAACATTTACATCATTATTCTCATTCTCATTGAAAAAACATTAAAATGATTATGGTGTGATTATTGTGGGGATCTGCAGAATATGATGTGCAGGCCCGGATATCTCTGCAGCACCACGATACTTAATTTAAAAATGGTATTTTTCAGATGGACACAAACATGATGAACGCTAATGTACTGTATCACATATGAGAACAGAGCAGGTGGATTCAATTGCAAAGATCGAAAACCAAGAGCAGGATGAAATTATGATGGAAATCGAAAGAGACAGACACACATGGACTTAGCAGGCTGAACTGAGCAGACGACAGAGACCGGACTGAACACTGGGCTTTAAATACAAACCATACTAATCAGACAAGGAACAGGTGGCACAACACAGAGACAGGCTGAGAGCTGCTAGTCTCGGGGAAGACACAATGAGCAGGGGCATGGCTAATGAGAAAAATGCAGGACAGGTGCGAAGTGGGGCAAACCGAAACCCAGAAAAACACAACACCTCTCAAATAAAAACACAGCATGAATCAGACCAACCCAGAACACCACAAGCTAACCAAACAATCTGGAAAGGCCTTCGAAATAAGTCAAACAACAAATGAGCAAAAACCAAATGACTCAAAGGACTAAGCAACAAAAGTGTAACGACGTAAAGCAGCAAAACAAAGAGTCTCATGACAGTTCTGTGTCTGTCGGATGTCTAAAGAGGCAACCGTTTGCTAACGTATTAGCCACAGCAGCTTTAGAAAGGTACCAAGTGAATGTTGTGTTTACAGCTTTTTCCACTGCCCCGAAATATATGTTGAAGCGCACGTTGCGACCTCGTAACTTACACCAGTATAATTTGAATTGCTGATAAAGGTCCTCGAATCTGCACACATTCTGAATAAGACTTAGCCAAGAACAAGCTTATCTCCTCTAAATATAAACAGGAAACGGTATCATTGTGCTACTTCCTACAGCAAACGAGGGGAGCTTGATAGCCTCTCTCAGAATAACCATTCAAGCTGTAAGCATACCAAACATGAGAGCCTTCTGGGCCTCATGTGGTCACTCAAAGGGACACAGAGCAACCCATTACAGCAAGAGCACAGTCAAAGATGAATAATTGAAATATTTTCTCCAAGAGTGTCTTTAATTTTGGGCACAACCAAAATCAATTTGTCAATTTGTTGTTTTCAATGGTCTTTCAATTGACAAGTATCAGATGTGGTTGTAATAGAAAGAATAAATCCAATTCCGCATGGTATTTGAAGAATATATGCAATGCAAAACATTCAAACTGTGTGAGCTCAAGTCTAGCATTGATGGAACCACACTTAATCCTATCTAACCCCTCTTCCGAAAGCCTTCCTCTGGTATCGCGCGCTCCCCTCCTTCTATGCCTCATATTAACACGACTGGAGGAAGTGGTCTGTGTGAGAAGATCAACAAACTGTGACCCGAAATGTTTGAACTTTTTCAGCGGTGGTCTTAAAAGATGTACTGCCATGCGTCAAAGTGATTGAAAGACTGCCAAAGTTCTTAGTCTGTACCTAACAGAAAAAGGGACGATGAAGAAGACTGGATTTAAGTTTGTGACTGACTGACTGAAAAGGGAAAAAAAACATTCTTTGATTGTTCATGAGCCTGAAAAGACTCTTTGACATCAATGATATAAAATTATATTTGGAAATAGGTACATATTGTTGAGTTTCTCAGTAGTAACATTGATGATGGGTCAAACTAGGAGCATGCCAGTTGACAGATGACTATGGACTGGTTTCTCAGAGATTAAAACTAGTCCCAGACTAAAGACAAGATTCTGTGAAAATATCCGTTAAGCAACAAGTCTAGTCTTGAACTCAACTGAAACCCTGTCCAGTTAATTGGCCCTATATAATGCACTTTTATGCAGGTTTCAGACCAAAAATGCAACAGAATAAAACGTTTCTACCCAGCCTTATTGTTCTCTAGGATTAGGGGTTCTTATGGTTCGACATGCATTGTGGAGGTCTGTATATTTGTGTTAACAGATGACTATGGACCTCTGTCAACAGAAGAAATGTTTCTAACCAGCATCATTGTCTCTAGGCTTAGGGTTAGGGTTGAGGTTAGGGGGTTAGGGTTAGGATTAGGGTTCTCATGGTTCAACATGCATCATGGAGGTCTGTGTATATGGGTTAACAGATGATTATGGACCTTTTTTTTCAGACAAAGATTTATACTAGTCCTAGACTATAGACAAGATTTTGTGAAAATATCCATTGTGCAACAAGTCTAGTCTTGGACGAGACATAATCCCTGTCTGGGAAATTGGCCCTATATGTTGCTGTTTTACGCTAGTTTCAGACCAAAAATGCAACAGAAGAAATGTCTCTTACCAGCATCATTGTTCTCTAGGGTCAGGGTTAAATTAGGGGGTTAAGATTACGGTTCTTATGGTTCGAAATGCAATGTGAAGGTCTGGGTATATGGGCTCAGCATGAAGTCAGATTTAGTTGAACTTAGTGCTCACTGCTATGGCTTGCGCAGCTGAGTGCAAACACTCTTGCCATTAGAAATGATGGTCTTGATCTACGAAATGTTGAACTTGTAAGGCCAGAATCATAACACCATCAAAGTTACAGGAAGCAAAAAAAAAATTTAAAACAAAAAGGCGGCAAAAATGTTGACCCTGGTGCAACCTCTGCCACAGTTCAACACAAAGTTGCCCGACAACACTTATTTGCATTGTGAACACTGAATTTCCAAGCCACCACTTAAATTGAAGATAAAATGATTGTCCCTGTGATAACTATCCAGAGGTGTTGAATCCTGTCTCTCCCCCCAAATTCATGAATGTATCACTTAAACCAGCTGTCCTGGATCGTATTTCATTGTCTCACCGGTACTTGTAGCAACATGCCCCCACCACGCAGCTTCATCCTTTTCTCTCTTTTTTTTTTTTTAATGCAGAGCCATTTTTAATCTGAACACAGCTGTATGTCTCAATCGTTAGTCATTTTCTCTCCAACTGAAGAAAAAAATAAAATACAATCATAACACAAGCCCAGTAGTAACACTGGTACGTGCACTTTAAAGCGTGGTGTAATCTTAATGTAATGCCCTTTTAGGCCCAGTGTGAGCCCAGAGTATAGAACAATGGATACAGAGCATGAATACATCTCAGATTTTTACCATTCATGGGCCATTAACTGCAGTTTAGCTCACACTACTATTATTCTCATAAACGTAGTGGCTGGAAAATGGTTTTTACTGGGGATTTTGTCCAAAATCAACTTATAATTCAATAGTTTTTGCCAGATCAGGAAGTGACCTGGAAGTGTGATACTCATTTTTGAATGTATATAAAGGTTTACATACAATAACAATTATATTTAATGATTTTTTTCATTGGTTGGTGACTTTGTATTTGGTCTGGGTTGGTTTAAGTTCCACCTCAAAGATAGGACTCCTTTTTTATGTTGGTTGCAGCGAGAACCGGACCTCTAGTTTAAAACTGACGTCCTTGTATTCACTGATGGTGGTGTTATCCTAAAATCACAGAGAAACTCCCACCATATCACTTAGCAGTGTTGAAATCTTGGTACTTTTTTTGGCAGCAACCTTAGGTCCATTACTCATATCCATTAAATTGTGCAATCTTACTTCTATCAATTTAGGAGAATCTCAAAGATTAAGTCATTCCTATCCACCATAAACCATAAGTCTTATCCTTTCCTTCATTTCATCATACCTCCATTATTGCAGCTAGCCTTTCTATGTCTTTTTAAACTAGAATTAGTACAAAACAAACACCATTAACAGGTGCAAAAAAAAAGAGCACTTCACGTTCATTCTAGCATCTTTGCGCTGGTTGCCAGTTAGTTTTAGGATTGATTTACATCGTGGTTACTTCTTACTTGTAAAGCCCAGATGCGGCTGGCCTCTAGCCACATCTCATACATGGTGGCTCGTACTCTGAGGTCCACAGATAAAGCTCTTCTGGCAGTTTGTAGCCTGAAAAATTACTGCAAAGGAGGCTTCGCAGTCAGAGTTCCTAGACTTTGGAACAGCCTCCCTGAAGACATCAGGTTCACAAAGTTGATTTTTTACCATATACTCTTAACTATTGTCATTTTTAATTGTGTCTTTTTATTCTGTTATTCTTTTACCTTTCCTTGCTTGTTTTATTCTTTTCATTCTTGGAAATAATTCCTCGTCTGTATATTTTCTCTGTGAAGCACTTCGTAAACCTTGTTTTAGAAAGGTGCTCTAAAAATAAGGTTTATTATCTCTGCTAGGCGTAAGCCTGGATGAGATTAAGTGTTTTGTCCTGTGTGTGTGTCTCTGCGTACATGTCTCTGTGAGTTTATCTGTCCCACAGCTAATCTCGCATACTACTGGACCCATCAGCCTAATATTCTTTGTGGTTGCAATGATCCACAATTGTTCAGAAATCTTCTTTATAGCACATTTTATATTGAAATTGACTGCTGACTCGTCACTCTTAACAGGCCAATAGGGACAGCAAGTGACCAACAACTGCAACAATCAGCTAGATTATAAACAAATCTATTGCAGGCCTTTAACATTGCTCAAAAAGTGGCATCCATAGAAAGTTTGGTTTCATAGCATATACAGCAGATACAAAATAAATACTGAATCCAGTAAATAAAATGAGGAAAGTACAGCCACCAAAAAAACTACCTGTTGCAACATTGATCATAAATGAGCAGCAAACTGCTTTGGAGTGATGTGTATAACACTGGAAAACACATTTAGTTTGGCTGGAAAATGAAGAGCAACCATGTTAATGCGAAGGCAAGACAACAATTATGATCATAGTAAATGACTGTGGTGGGCTACTGCAATCACAACCACTCAACCGTGTAGTTACTGCAGCAGCTCCGTGAACGGAAATAGGAAAATAAATTGAACCAATGTTATCTTGAAATTTCCTTTTTTTTTTCCTCTTTAGGTTGGACATACCTGTCTTAGTCAGAATGGATTATTCTATTGTGATTAGACGGGTGTCTATTTATAATAATAACATCTACTGTAGCTGTATTCAAAATCTGAAATTGCATTTGCATGTATTGTAAAAATCTATGATTGAATCTTGGGTTTACAATAGCAGTAATTGCATGAATCATCAATGCAATTTGAAGGACTAGGGCACAATGTACTGTACTGTCTGTGTTTACTGAGTCACATTCTGTCCTCTGCTCCGCCACCGCTCCAGTCAAACGACTTGTTTCTGCAAACCGACGAGAATAGGAAAAGAAAAGTATAATTTGTGGCCGTGAGTGTATTGAGCTGGTAGTTGTGGATGTGCGTAAAAGAGAAATGACATCAGTCTTGACGTGAAAGCGGTCACACCGTTCACCACAAAGAGAAGCGGTAACTTACGGACCGAGGCGTCACATTTCTCTGTGTACAGTACACACATGATAGTGTTCTGTAAAATGCCATTCTGACACACAGTGTGCTTTCTCTCCTGACCAAACTGGTTCACTTCAAACAGAAGCGTCACTGTTGTCACTTGCACCGTCCTGCATGTGCAACCATCTCTTAGCCCCAATCTCTTTGTTATGTCTGCCAGCCAAAGACTAATCCAGGATACAGAGCCGGGCTGGCACTGCCAAGTCCACCTGGTGGGACAGCAGGGTGGCTCTGTGTGCGCCACATCAGCTCTGACATGGTAATACTTTAAAGCAGTGCTGACACCAGGGCTTTTTTAGACCCACAACAGATGAGGCTGCTGTAATAGCCAGGTACAGTCTCCTTCTGCTTTTATAAACATGTCTTTATGTGTGAGAGAGAGAGAGATAGAAGTCAGACCGATGTGAAACAAAGTGTAATGTCACATAGATAACCGACGTCTGTGAGTTAGACGGCAGTCAGTTCGGCCTGTTCAGCAACAACCGGCAAACAGTCACAAGCCCAGGCGTGTCTGGGATTATCTTGTGTTGTTTTGTTCTGTACTTTGAAAGAATACACCAACTTACAATTGAAGTAGTACTGACTATTTGCACACTTACTTTAAATACTCTACTGTACTGTAATATTATATACAGGAGTTCAATCTTGACTTTGGAAACAGTAGCGTGACAAAAAATGAAAGATAGGTGTAACTCAAGGACCATTTACTAGCTTTTTTAGGTGCGGCTGAAAGCTCTGAATAATTTTTAAAAAAAATATATTTTTTAAAAGTAACAAAAGTAAATTTCTTAGTAGAAGTAATAGTACAGTAAAAACCTGATAAGTATATGACGCTACACCAGTGGTCTCCAACCCTGCTCCTGGAGAGCTACTGCCCTGCATGTTTTAGGTATCGCCTCACTCTAACTCGTTATCAAGCAGCTGAGGCTCGTCAAAGGGCTTGATAACGAGTTGATTATTAGAATCAGGTGTGTTAGAGTGAGGAGATACCTAAAACATGCAGGGCAGTAGCTCTCCAGGAGCAGGGTTGGAGACCACTGCGCTACACTTTACTGGCATTTAAACTGATCCAAGTGTACAAATATCCTAATTTACACTTCAGTAATAATTTCTCTGATACAGCTCTCATGTTTGTGTGTTTTAAAATACCCCACAAAGGGTAGCTGACACACTAGTAACCACTATGGAGATCCAAATAAAGAAATAAATGATAGATGGTTTATAGTTATAGTTATAGATAGAGCTGACCGTCACATGGTTAGCCTAGCTTAAGAAAAGGACCCTGAAAATAGGCAGAAACAGCTAGATTGGCTTTGTACCTTTATGCCTCATGTGTTGTATCTTGTTTGTTTAATCCTTAAAATAAAATAAAAATTAAAAATTGTCATTTGTGGTCTTAGGTGGAGGTATGTGTTACAGCTATTTATTAACAGGAAAAAGGCAGGTGCAGTGACTTCCTGTAGTCTTTCTCATCGCAGTGAAGTAGTATTATTGTGCAAGCAAAGAAAGCTACAATAAAACATGTGCTCACTCACCATGTGTGGGAACCAAACTGTAATAGGACACAGTGCAACAGAAGTGCTGGGTGGAGTGAAACTGTTGCTTATCAAGAAATAGTAACACATTGTAACTTCCCCTAAAAATCACCCATTGTTGTTTTACACTTTCTGTTTGTGAATTCATTCAACAAGATACAACACGTTTATTAGTTAGCTTTAGGTTGTTTTTTTTTAAAGACAGTCTATTATTAACTTTGAATAGGGCCAACCTAGCTGTGTCCCCCTGCCTCTAACCTTTATGCTATGCTAGCCTCCTGGCTCAAGCTCTGTACTAAAGGGGGGGGGGGGGCCTATGCCTGGTGAAGTGCTACTAAAGGCAACATTCTTGTGTCACCATTGATGAAAGAGTGTCAGACAATACATTAATCCCAGTCATACAATGCAGTTTGTCTCAGCCCAATGCCTCCTTTCATAATAAGTTAAGTACCTGGTTTAGTGGTGGACTTTAGCTCTTAAACACAGCTTTCTGCAGATTAATGATAGCTCAGCGTAACCTCTTAAAACATTCTGTTCTCCAGTGATACTGAATTGCTAAAAGCAAAAGTTGAAAATGAAATTCAGGAGTTCCGTGTTTGGAAAGAATAGCGTGATTCAAGAATACCAGAGCATACACCACACCCTTTCACAGGCTTGGGTGTCATCTTGCATGTTTTCCTGTGAACAGCTTTGACAATCAGGTATGACTGTTGGAACTGTACTACTTTTGTGTTTCTCTCAGGTTTGCTCACATCTGTTTTTCACTCCAATCTAAAAGGCTGAGTCTAGCCGTCTGAGAAAGCTGGCCTCATCACCATTACCTCGCCCTCAACTCACCAGCTCACTAGATGAGTCAACTCCAACACTCTAGTGAAGTAGGTGCTTCTGTAGTTAAAACTGCCAAGACAAAAGAAAAGTGATGATGCACAAGTATCCAAGCTATGTGCAACAAGGTCACTACGGTGTCAAACAACAAGGGAGAGTGTTCCACTTTTACTTTATTGTGTGTTATATTAAACTGTGGACACCTGAACTTTGACTTTTGGCACATTTCTTGTGATATTTTTGCCCCCTTTATAAAGGCAAGGCAGGTCAGTAAGTCAGTTCATCTATTAGTCCATCAAGGACTTGTAACAGTATGCCAACAACTACTGCCCAACATTTCATGACATTTATCACAGTCCCCAGAGGATGATTCTTCATAATTTTGTACCCCCTGACCTTTCATATAATACTACTTTGTTCCTATGTATCTTGAAAACTGCTTGCCAGATTTTCATTAAACTCGCAGTGTATATTCATGGTCCTGAGGGGAAAGACTAATATTTTAGGTAATCACTTCATGTTTTAGTGCCACAATTAGGCCAATTAGGCTTTAAAGAGTCTACAGCTGTACTAGCAGCTGGGTAAGGTTGTAACTGCTGCTAGCTGTTAATATGCTTACTATGTTAACATGCTGATGCTTTTTATTAGATAATGGTACCCTGGTCACCATCTTCATTTATGTTTGCTGATTAAAACTAAACACAAAGTACAGCTGAGGCTGTTGGGTATGTCATTAGTTTCGCAGGCATTTCGTCAAAAACCCAAAAATTAAATTGGGATCCGATGATGGCAAGTTATTACAATTCATCCTTAGGGGAACACAAATGTTAAAACTAAATTTCATGGCTGTTAGACACATTTGTGTTTAATAGTCATTTCACTCTGAAACAAATAACAACCTGATGATGGTACTAGGTGAAAGTTAGTGAATCAGCAAAAAAATCTTCTGGGAACCATTCATGTCTATACAAAGGTTTGTGCCAATCCAGATGTTGTGCTGGACAACTGTGAACTTTGACCTGCTGGTGGTACAATCACCAACGTCATTAGGATATGATGAAAATCCATTCAAAATTTAACAGCAATTTAACCAATTTTTTTTTAGATACTTCAGTCTAGACCAAAGTGGTGGACAGACCAGCTGACACTGCCATCCTTAGAGCCATGCTATTTGTGTGATTAATATTTAATTACATAAGAAATAACACATATCAAAAGTACAAGTCAGAATATTCTAATTTGATGGATTGCTAGGAAATATTCTGAGTACACTTGTGTTTCCAACGGGTAAACCACTAAATGTAATGATCCCATACCCTTTTCTAAAGCACCACCCACAAGAAAAACATAAATCCATGGCCTTACTGTAGTAAGACAGCAAGAGTGTCTTTACACTCAAAATGAAACGAAACGTTACATACAGTGCTGAGTCAAAAGACCAGACTACAAACTGTGACTGAAAATGTGTCTGTCTACACCAGGACTTGTTGTATGAGTCAGTAGAAGACATGACAGCAGCTTGTGTTTTGAAACATTCATTTTTGATAACTCAGTCCCTGTTCAGGTGCAGCCATGACTCAAACATAATTACAGGGTTCTGCACACACTAGACTTGTCTGCCAGTACTTCCTCGTTTTTAGGATGCCTGATATGTGTGAAAGATCAGGCAGGGACTAGCACATACAGAGATCAGCTGTTTTTTATTGAATGACTCAGTGAAGGCATAGTAACAGCCATAACAAATCAGATCAGTATGATTTACTATCTTTATCTATCAAAGTATCCCTACACCTAAACTAGAGCTGAAACAAATAACTCCATTTTGTGCTATGAATCTACTCAAATGTTTTCGGGATGGTTTAAATTCAGTTAACGGGGAATGCTTTTTTGTTTCAAGTTGCCTCAGATTGGTTTGGCTTGGTGTCACACTCAATCCATTTGTCCATTGTGGAAATAAGGCGAGGATGTATGAATAAAGAATAATAAAAGGGAAAACTTGCACCATGACGCTGGCTCAGCTGATCATATGATGCTGTTAACCAGCTGTAGGCGATGATGCGTTGGACGTCAAAGAATGAGTCTTATTAACAGATGATTCCATCTCATTACGACATTGTATCTACGCTGTGTATCTCACCCATTTATTTTTGCTTTCTTTTATCATAGATGGTTATCTGATGGAACACACTCATATACGCACTGCTCATAAGAACTGATTACTCAAAGTTGATTTCATTCCTCACATTCTGACATACTGACTCCAAGATATCTAGGTCATTTCCAAAGACCAACTGACCGGTGTGATTCACCACCCAGACGAGCTCTGAAGATTCTCCCTAAAAGGTCAATTCAGGCTTTTTGTGTCCATGTGGCAACATTAGTCCATGTGACGTAAATGTCATCCATTCATGTCCACGTAGAACCCTTTACGGACATCCATGCGCAGCCTAAAATGTGTGACTGCGTGGACTGTACGCATTTCAAGCATAACAACTGGACACATGCTAGAAAAACAATGATGGGTCTCATCTACTGTATGTATGTACCGTTGCTTTTCTTTTTCCAGCTTTTTGTTGTTGTTAGGCAACATACAGGAACTCTTCAGCTGCATTCGGACTGAAAAGAGTTGTGTAAAACAATACGTGAGTATGTGTCGGTGTGGGCGTATTGTTTAAAGAGACGGTGAGACAATCAAATATGATCCAATAAGTCCGGTTGTTGTAACAGATAATTGTATTTAAAGGCTCATCTGGTAAAAACATTGCACAGTGGTTTGTACAGACTGTGTTTTACAACTCTGGAAAGTTATCACACTGCAACTCTGTTTACCAGTACTCACATGTGGAACGTGTCCATGTCTGCGGACCCCCGAAAAGTTTAAATAGAACCACATGTGAGACCACGGTCTGTTAGCAGGTCCACAGCTGTCAGTGGACACGGAACATGTTGTTTTAAGTGTGGTCAGGTCTAGATGATGCTAATTGCCAACCACTATGACTAAATGCTGAAGCTGATGAGGACGTAACTTTAAGGATCATTTCAACTAATTACATCG
Organism: Scomber scombrus; assembly: GCF_963691925.1. Taxonomy (NCBI): domain Eukaryota; kingdom Metazoa; phylum Chordata; class Actinopteri; order Scombriformes; family Scombridae; genus Scomber; species Scomber scombrus. The sequence continues at coordinate 25,472,964 of NC_084985.1, forward strand.
TGCTGGTTTGGCTTTGGCCATCATTTCTAATAGTAATTAACATTGTCAGGGGCAGTCTCTACTATTAGGCAAAATAGGCAGCTACAAGTGCCTGCGAAACACTGAATTTCCTATTTTATTGCATTTTCTGACAGTTTGTTACGGCTTACTTTGCGGATTCAAATTTGAAACACAGGGTATAGGTTACAAGGGTATGTTTACAGTTTGACATCACATGATCGGAGTCCTTGATCTATCACTGTAGATAACTCCAAATTTGTCTTTCCCTACATTGCCTAAAGTTTTAGGTTCCAGTAAGTGAAAATGAAAGTAAACCCAAAGATTCAAAACATCTCCTTCATCTCCTTTAAAGGACAGACTGTAGGGATGAAAGTAGTGATATTTTTGTGTAATGTATACAGGATGTTGGATTATAAAGCTGTCTCTACCAAGATTTAAAAAAAAGAGGGTTAAGGAGATAAAAAAGGTGTAGTGAAACAAAAAATCATACAGTACTAAAATTATGGATTGATAATTGAATCTTGCAAGCTAAAAATACAATTAAATGCCAGGAGAGGTGTTCAGCTCTCCTTTAATGTGTCTTTAGTCGCTCAGTTGCTTGCAGAACATGCAGAATGCGGTCATTTGGATAATGAGTGCAGCAACAAGCTGCAATTGTCCTCAATTACAGGTCATCAAATGTGGACCGGGCCAATCTGGCAGAAACAAGACACGGTGCGAGTGGTTTGAGATGCCCCTCAGCTTGAGGAAATGTGATTTGCGCTTGCTGATGTGATTGTACACCAACACAGATCAAGTGTTATTCTCACTGCCACAAACTCTCTTCTGTCCTGAGGTGATTGTAGGAAGCTAAAGTGATTTAATACTAAAAGGTGGTGTCAGTGTTAACAAAAAATACATTTCCACTTCTGCTTCACATCAGTTGATCTAGCAGACAGTGGATTGACCAATCACCACTTTAAGGAGGCTTTTTACAGCTGCTGTTTTAAACAATTTTAGTCATGTAGAATCATATTTAAGTCATTGTTATTCAGGTATTTTGGCATTGAATTTCAATTTGATGTATGTAATTTCAGTATAATTTAATTGTGATTAATTAATGAAATAAGTGTGACAAAGTTTCACAAAGAAACAATTAGTGATTAGGTTATTGCTCACTCTGAGAAAATCAGTATGACTTTCTACATTTAGGGGAACTGCACCTTGAAGAGAAAGGACACATGTGCAACTGACCACTCTTTGCACAACACTAGCTAGTTTGTATGATGGGTTGTCCAACCATGTCAGAAGTCAAAAGTATTTATTGTTGTTCCTAATGGTCACACTTGCAAGTCATGGAATGGGGTTAACGGTGCACATTTTCAGACAGTCTCTCCTGGGAGATAGTCATGGTGTTGCACTCAGCTGTTCACATAAAAAGTGAACAGGAATAGTTGTGTCATAAATTAAAAAAGGAGTGTTAGAGGGAGATGTTAAACCCCAGCTTCTTTCTCACCTCAGAACAGCTGGCCAGGCACAGCATGAAGTGGTTGTTTCCTGAAAGTTACAGAAATAGCCCAACAAAGACCCTCCTCATCTGACGTCAGAAGATGTATGAGTAGGCACAGCCATGCTAATAGCATGGCAACATGCTCACAGCAACAACCAAGCCCCCAGGAAGAGCACCAGGCTTTGAAGCTAATTTGACATAGCTGCCAAACTAGGTAATTGTATCGTCATGTGGTGTTATTGGGTCCAAAAATACTTTTTTTCATAGATTTACATTGTGAAAGAGATACATTTTTCTGAGTATCACAAACCCAAAACGCAAAATGACTCGTTTTACCATCAGAATTGAATCTGTTCGTTCCGTTCGGATCACACTTTGAAAGTCCAGAAGAGCCGTACTATTAGATCATTTTATCCCCAATTAAGATAGCCAGCTTGGTTAGCTGAAGTCATTAGTGTGCTTGCTCCATGGGCCCAGTAATGCAGAAGCAAAACGGAAGAACATCTTTTAAATTCCTGCGCCACTGAGCAGCTTTCATAGGAATGAACGGGCCTGTTTTGTGTGTTAGCATGCTAGCATTTGCTAATTAGCACTAAACATAGAGTACAACTGAAAACTTTGACCTGATGATGACAGTAGACAAAACCTGAAGGGATCGCCAAAGTTGTTATAATTTATCCTGTGGGGACCATGGATATGTGTACCCATGGCAATCCATGCAATAGTTATATATTTCAGTCAGGACCAAAGTGGTGGACAGACAACTGGCCACCAGCATGGATAACGGAAAGAAGAGCTAACAATGAAGCAATAGAGCATGAGATATCCTGACTTTTACTTCCTAATATGAGTTAAGCTCCAAATAATCTGGATCCTCCCTTCTTGGTTAACGCCTCCGTCATGCCCAAGATGATGAAAACCATGATGACATCATCAGGTAATATTCTTTCAGACTTTAGAAAGCTTCCTTTAGAGCCACAGAAAACATTACAGAACTGTTTTTCCAGATTGTTTCGCACTCCTTACAATGAGTAAGCTGATCATTGCCCCATTAACCCTGTAGTGTTATTCTGGAACCGAGACAAAACAATGAGTCATGGTTTCTGGTATGTTTTCGTAGATCCTAGTCTTACTTTGGTTTCACAACATGATTTCATAACAACTTACAAAAATCATGCCTGAATTATCCATGAATAAGCAAGAGGTTCCCAGCTATCAAGGACAACTAGTACAGTCCTACATGATCTATAAAAAAGATGGGACATTTTCAATCATTTCCACAATGTCTTCACTTTAGTAGTCCTCATACAATTTCAGAAATAGGATAATTTAGCTTTTTAGAAGTAGAACCATTTAAACTACTACAAGGAACATTTAACTGTTAAACAGTTTCACAATGCATCTGATGCCTCTATATGACCCACATAAACAAACCTTGGTCAAACGCAATCAATTCTGCCTATGCTTGTTCATGTTGATGTCATGCTCTTGTTTGCAATGGATCATTGAAAATATCACACACTATCAGGGTGGTAGGGGCATTCTGTGAGTCATTTTAGACACTTTGTTGACAGATTGTACTTTGGATAAAAGCTGAAATTTGTATTAAAGGAAAGTAGCCTATATAGTTTTGTTTTACAACATGCAAATTAACTAACTTTACTGAAATAAGCAGTTTTTTTCAGATGACATTAATTACACAACTAATAATATTTTGTGAAGTAATAAGTTAATATTTTGCTATGATGGTTGTATCTTACAGTAGTTTATTCTTGTGATACCCAGGGACACCAGTCGGTAGTCTTTGTATGTTAAATATGTTGATATTGGGTTAAAAAAATGAGGGTTTAAAAACAACTATTAAAAATTAACGGTGTCTTTCTTTCCCTCGACTCCAAACAAATGCACACGCTGGTCAGGATCTTTATGACTCATGGGAAATGCAGCACTACCACTTTTGTCCACAGGGGTCACTAAATTGTTCCTTATAGTGACTTTATGCAAACATAGACTTAATTTCTAGATTAAGTATAGCACTGATACAAACACAGTGTACAGTCATGTGTATGAAGAATATGAAATGAAGACAGTAGAATAAACTGAAGTAAGCTAAGGTGAACTGGGGTAATCTTTAATATTTTATGACAATTCATTGCCCGTTTCCTTTCCTGCTGTTGCCGTTGGCTGCAGTGAAGAAGCTCTGTTTGCTCAATGAGCCTTGAACTTGTGAAGCATTTTCACATGCATACCTAAACAAGTCAATATTTGACATGGTGCGGCTACTGCAGCCTTGCCTTTAAGGTCTGTAACGTCAATCTGAAGCCACAGTGGTAACACAGCAGCAAATATTCCGTCAATATTCACTCTGACAGAAGTTACCTAGTCAAGATATCATACACTCAGGAGTAAAACTGCGTTAACATCAAACCTGCTGCGGGTGAATGGGTTTAAATGTTATTTGACTATGTAAATAATGTTAATAGTCTCTTCAGGATGTTTACTGCTCATGTAACATGACTTATATGTTAACGTATTCCTTATTGCATCATGTAACAGTGGAAATCTGTATTATTTATAGCAGCTCTGACCCCTGTAAAGGAAATATGGCATCATACACTATGTCCACTTTGATGTGAGGAAACACTGCTGAAGATACGGAAGACTATTAAGGCCAAATGTGAAAAATGTATTTGAGCTCTGATTTTAAAGTCAAAATTCTGACTTTAAACTCGGAACTCGAAACACTTCACATGTGGCTTTTGCATATAGAGATAACTTCAGATTTACACACAATTTTTAAAAATGAAATACATGGCGAAAAAGATGTGTGGTTATAGAAGGTTTTTACTGATGATTTAATGCTCTTGTTCACTGTGAAGGTAAAATATATAAATAACTGACATTTGTAAGCCAATAATATATTTTATATCCAATAGACAATAGAATCTATTATCCCCAAAAATACAAAAAATGTCAAAGATATAACTATGTGTTATGTTTTCAACAGCCAAAACCCACAGTGTATCTTCATACTTCAATCCAAAGCTAAACTAGATTAACTCACAGTAAATGATTAACTCATTTACTGTAGATTTGTCCATATAAGACACAGCAGCATACAGTATGTGCAGTCAAATCTGCCTAAGAGAACAAACAGAATTAAGCTGATGACAATGTAGGTTTGAAGGAATTAAATGCATTGATTTGGAGCCACATCTATGCTAGAACACTGCTGCTAGCCTGCTGCTAACACTCCAAACTGAGCAATCCAGAGCAGCTGGAACAATCTGTAACTTTATTTCCTCCTGCTGTGATAACTTTGACCCTAGCCCTGCACCAAATGTCCAAGTGTGATATTGCACAGAGCGTGAAGCGCAAGATGTAACGACAAGATGTAATGACAGTGTAGACAGCTGTATTGATTCATATTGAGCCTTATCAGTAGAGTGGCTGAAATGTGTTCTGTGTATGTGTATGTTTGTGTTTGTTTTATCTTTATATATACATGCAACTGATTGTTTTTATCATCCACGTGACTTTCCTCAGTCTTCTTTTTGTCATAATCAAATTCAAAACATTTGTGACAGTGAATGCTTGCAGTTCTACATCAGGCACTTCTAGATCCGATTTGTTTTTCATTCCACTTTGTGCTTTAGAAAGAGCAAAGCGAAGTGCTCTGTTATCTGGGTCCAAAACTCCCTTGTCAAGATGCTGCTCTTCACTTAAGTGGACTTCTCTCTGTGAAACACAGAGGAGCGCTGCCAAACAATGAAAGAGAGAAATGCAAACTTGTCGTTTGAGCCTCCCCATTGCTTCATTTCATCTTTTGCCAGAAATCGCCACGGTTCATCACACAGACTTTGGACCAGGGCCATCTCCTTGGTTTCCTAGATTTGCATGGCTGTCCAGACGTCAGCAACCCCCCCTCCACCAGCACCTAAATGCGTCAGCAGTCCTTCCTCCCATCCCCCTCCCTCCTCCTCTTATCCACGCTGCCTCCCTGCAAACACCTCAGTTCAGGCTCCCACAGCACATTGTGTCCTTGAGGACTCACTAACTACAGGCTCCCCTCCCCCAACTTATTCTCTCTCTTTTATTCTTACTCTGTGTTTACACACTAATACATACACTAATGCTCCGATAGGTGCAACTAAACACCTTAACCACAGGTTATCTTAAAGATCACAATGAATGAGGACTACTTTTCAGTTTCCTTTGTCATGTGCACACATTTTATCTGACAGCTGTTTCCATACACTAACAGCACTTACTAGTTATCAGTAATGGAAAAACAGAGGGCACCAACCAGACCAGACCAGACCAAACCTTGTTCCATGGCATTTAAGATGCGTCATCTGGGCTAGCACACTTCAAACTGATTATCATAGAAATTCAGGTTATTCTATTTTAATGTATTGACTCTCAGACTCTGCTGGCCCTGAAAGTGGATTGTCAGAGTAGGAGATTAGATGTGTTTCCATTCACGTGTTTTTATGCAGGTTTTCCGTTTGTGAATTCAGATATTTGAATATTAAGTTTATCTATTACAAAATGCTTTTGGAAAGTATGTAACCATCTTTATTTGAAGAGATAAAACGGTGGAACTAGAGCGATAAGCAGACTTGTATGGTTCCCGTATATTAATACAAATCAAACATAAATATCATACTGTCATCATGTTTTTCACACGGTTTCCCGTCTGAGGTTTGACGGTCGCTCTTTCAGTTACGTCACGTCGTTGTGAATCAGCTCCTTATATTCACATTACAGCTGTATGGGGAAAGTCCCTGCATGTTTCAAATGCTGAAAGTACAACCCGTAAACAACAGGATCGGCTCTTTCTTCAACCCCCCAGGAATGCTGGTCCAAAAGACATCATTGAGATTTACAACTTCCTGTAAACAGTAAAGATCGAGATAAGAAGACCCCATTTGTCCTGTTTGTCCACTTAACCAGTGGCCAAATAGGCCAACCGACCTTCATGATCAACCTTCAAGATCTCCTAGAGAACCAACCTTCAAGATCTCCAAGAGCCAGCAAGATCGAAAGACCAATCCACACCCCACCTACACCTGCAGAGAGTATCTAGCACCAACTGTAATCCTACTGTGAATTCTGATTTTCGGAACTCAAATAATCGATCGAAAGATAATAAATGTATCTCTGAGCAAACCAGCATAAAAGCATGAACCCTAAAATGTTGTTTAGTTAGTTGGTTGATTTTTTTGGGGTCAGCACCTGATACTCCTAAAAGACTTTGAGTTGAGCACGCTAGTTCTTTCGTGTGATATCAGGTATGCCACCTAATGAGACAAGCTACCAAGTTAATTTAAAGTGATACTAACACTATGGATACAAGTGACAGTTATGTAATACTGGCAAATTTAGTGTTACAGAAGTGGAGAAGGGTTATCAAGTCTTAAGTTTGCTAACAGACATCAACATTTTCCATCAGAATCAGCTACTTACTTTTTCATTGCATTCCATAATCAAGCTGCTTTTAAATGCTTTGTCTATATATTTATTGATTTGGGTTGATTATGTACAGGTGTGTATTTGTGTATTTATTACTGTGTATTTTCTATTTTTTATATTCAGGCATGGCACAGCGACTTTCATTGTACTTCTTGTGTAATGACAATAAAGCTTATTCTCTATTCTCTTCTCAAAAATATTTATTTACCTCTAACTCTCAGACTAGAAAGACTCATTGGCGCTTCCTCCTAATGTGTGACTCCCTGTCCCTGATCAGTCATGTAGTGTGCAAACCATGACTTCAATGAGACCAAGATTCCTAATTAACAGACAGAAAGTTGTGTAGTATAAAGAGTATAGTGATCTGATGAATTTAAAGGTCAGGTAGTGTGGTCATACCAGACCAAGTAAGGCTGTAACAGCAAAGTGAGCACAGTGGCCATATTGATCCAGAGAGGGGTTTCCATTTATTCTGACTGATTAGACATCATCTCAGGTTGAAGGTGGATATGATGACATCCAACTATGTAATAATAAAGGTCTGAGCTGTCCAAAGTTAAATATATCTCACAAGTCTGCTCGAACACGTAAGGCTTTATTTCCTAAACATGGTCACCTATCTTTATCAGAGTGTTATACACCATTTGCTCATTTTGCCCTGCCTTGCTATTGAAGTCATGCCCACCCTACCACACCTACCATCATCATCATAGGGTGTCCAGGAAACCCTGATGAAGTCAAGATAAAATGCAATGTGCTGGGAAAGAGTTGTGTGACATTTAAAAATGCTACTCATAGCATTAATTATAGCTTAGTTTTTTGTAGTGCCCCAGGAAGCCATTTCACTGAGTCAGCATTAAATGAAATACAAGCATAGATTGTGGTATTGATTACACCTGTGTTTTTCATGCTATGACATGTAGCCAGGCCACATATTCCGCTCCATTTGTCAGCACAGAAATGTTACCAAAAAGCGAAAAATGACTTGTATAACGTGGAGCTGCAAGTCCTGCTGTCAGAAATCAGCTGACCAAAATGTAACTAGTGTATCGGTGTCAGTAGTCTTATTAGAGGACCCTTAGCATTGAAAGTAATAATAGTATGTCTGTCAATGATTTGTCATCAAAGCAGCGCTGTACTGTGACAGAAATAAAGCTTTGACACAAAGTTAGATGCTAAAAAAACAATTCTCACCAAAACAAAGCTCTACATGACTAATATGTGAGCCGGTCATTTGACAGTTGCAAAGACAATGTGTCTGACAATGTGTTATGTCTGTCTGCCAGAAGCTCTCTCCTAAATTAATGTTTTATCCTGTTTTAAGCCACATTTTTATAATACGCTTTTGAAATCTTGGTTGTTTTTAACAATATCTTTTAACCAGATAAAGGATTTTAGTCATTGGACATCTGACTTTTAAGTTGTTTTTAGGAGCTGTGTATAGTGGGGACAATGTGACCTGACATCAACAGTGGGATTTCTCCACAGCACTGTTGCTTTGACAAACACACCAAACTCTGTTTATAATCTTTGATATTTTAGTTAAGTTTCTTTGCACAATAACTGAGATGAATGCTGATTTCAATAACTTTTAAGTCTTTATAACTGATCTGCAATTTGGTATTGCTCTCAGACTTGCTGGGCCTGGTTCAGGGGGCTTTTGGGTCATTGGCACCATGTAGACACCATTGCCCAGCTCTGGGAGGCCTGAGGGAGAGAATAATACTAGATATTATTCCTGATTCTGTGTCTAACAACCAAACCACCAAACCCAGACTCGTGGTACCACTGGCCAGGATGGTTACTACGGATGTTTAGTCTGGTGTAAATCAAAGCTAAGAGCCATTGAATCTCTGATCAATTAACTCCTGCAGCGGCAAGCTCAACCCGGGTCTCGGCTGGCTGCGTTTGAGACTGGCATCATTCCAGGTGTCTCTCTGGTTATTTTGCTGGATGAAAATGGATTGTACTGTTTGTCAGCCTTCCTGTGCTACTGTTGTTCAAGAGGAGTCTCTCCTTCTCTTTGACCCAATGGATGATTTGCACCACTGGTTTACTTGATGGATGGCAGATCATCTTCTCCCCTGGGCTACCCCCAGAGAGCCTCTTGAGGGGTCAAGAAGCAGGGTCCCTCTCCATTCCTTCGACAACTTTCAAGCGACATCTCCCAAGAGGAAGCACTCCCATGTCGTGGCCTACCAAGCTGCTGAGTGGTGCCCACTATAGCAACAGGTTTTACAACCCCTGGACATAGCTGCATTGGTCACCATTGGTCATTGGTGCACCCTCTAATCTCGCTGTGTACAACATCAACTGCAGAGACCCTGACTTCCTCTTAATTGGGGATTCAATAGGTTTGTAGAATTACTGAGGGGAATTACCTACTGCTTTTCCGCTGCCAAGACTTTGGATGCAATTGAAAACATGTCTGTCCTAGACCGTCATCCCACTGTCCACACTGTTACTGTTCATATAGGCATAAATGACATTAAGCATAGACAATCTATAAAGCTTCAGCAGGACTTTAAACTCCTTGCAAGAATGATTTAAAGTGTGGGTAAACAGTGTATCTTTTCTGGACCAATTCCCACACTGAAGAACGGTGGTTCAGTCATCTTCACGGTATTGACAAGTGGCTGCAGATTTTTTGCATTGCTACTGGTTACAGCTTCATCAGTCATTTTGATTCATTTTGAGCAAGGAGAGACCTTTTCAGAAATGATAACCTTCACTATGATAGGTGGGTCACAATCCTACCGGAAATTAGACTTATATGACAAATTAGTAGTCTATCAACTGACTGGCTATCAACACACAGACCCCCTATCTCTGACCCCGTATCTGACATCCCAGTACCTCTCAATAACAGGCCACACACTCATCTACCTCATAGATCCGTTAACATGGATAACCTCTTCCCTGTTCACTGCAGCCGCACTGTCATGGACAATAATCAATTAGAGCACATTAGTTTCGCTTTGCTCAATGTCAGGTCACTAGCTTACAAATCTTTCATATGCAATGATCCCATTACTTCTTAAAAAACAGGTTACACTTTAGAAAATGAACCCACAGTAACTGTACGCAGGGGGGGTTTAGAGGTGTATAAAATATTAAAAGTTTAAAGTTGTACAAGTGGAAAGTTTTACATCTGATCTTGGTTTATTCTCTTCTTTTTGCAACTTTTTAAACAAAAGTGTGTTGAATACTTCATTTCCATTACCATGAGCTGTCACGCATGACCCACTCGTCTTATTTTATCAGTTCATCCTCAGCAGGTAAATTATGCCGAACCCCAGACCTCCAGCTCCTCAATGAACTTCTTGGATATTTAAAAAAACGTTTTAATTCCACTTATATAAATATATTGGATTATATTGCCCCTGTTTGGCTTAAAAAGAATTGAATGCCACATCAGCCCTGGCTTAATGATGAAATCTATTTAAAAGTTCAGATCTTATAGCTAAACATAAAAATGACTCAATAAACATGAACCACACCAAAAAACCCTCCACCTCTTTTTATTGAGTTGATAAATGTGAAGTGTTTTTTTTTTATCATTTTAGTTATGAAACACCTTGCACCCTGCCAGAATTTAAGTCACTACTAACTATCTAACCATTGTCAGTAATAAAAGGAAACCATTCTCCTGTTCACTGGATATTCTCCCGACTCACACTTTTAAAGACATATTTCATTCAGTCTCCCCATTTATCTTGCCATTACCAATCCCTCATTTTTATCTGGTTAGGTACCTGATTACTTTAAATCAACCACTTCTCAAAAAGCCATCTCTTGATCCATTTTAACTACCTTTCGCCCAATATCTAAACTTCACTTCTTGTCTAATGTCCTATAATAAATAGTTATTGGGCAGCTTAGCAATCATATGAATGGCAACAAGCTCTTTGATAAATTGCAGTTAGGTTTTAAGGTGAGTCATAGCACTGAGACAGCACCTCCTTAAGTTCCAATGAAATTATTTTAGCAACTGACAATGACCAAACGTGTTTTATTGCTTTTAGATCTTACTGCAGCAGTTATTACAGTTTACCATGTGATTTTAATATCTTAAACACTGGGTAGGCATATCAGATAGCATTCAGATTGGTTTATTCCTATCTTCCTAATACAAATTATTTGTAGCCATTGGTGATTTGAAATCCTCTACTTCTCATTTCACCTTTATTATGTAGTAATTGGCCCTTTATTATTCTCTATTTACGTGTCTCTATGTTACCTCTAGGTCAAATCTTTCTCTGGGTGTTATCTTTGAAAATGTTAAATTTTAAAATCAGTTATTCAATCGTACTTTCTGAAAATGTTTATTATCTTGAAAATTAGATATTTTTTATCTGCGATGAATCTGGAAACTGTCATCCACGCCTTCATTAGATCCGACCTAGGTTAATGTAACTTGCTGTACTCCTGTCTCACTCAGTACAACGTCTCCAAACTTCAACTAGTTCAAAATGCTGCAGCAAGACTACTCACAAAATCCAACATCCAACCAACAACCTGCTAACCCTAACCCTAACCACTTGAATTAGTTCTTCTTCATTTTTAACCTCACTTGATTCTGCAGTGTTTTAGTAATCCATACCTCACTTGTCAGTATTACTGTAATAATTCTACTTTTATGTCTTATTTATTTGGTCATTTCTCTTGTTTTTATGTCTTTGTAATGCACTTTGTAACTTGTTTTTTTTTTTTTTAAGTGATGCGTAAATATAGTTATTATTAGTATTATAGTAGAGGTGAGGATAGTCTACAGTAGGTGATATTACATTGTCAGCTGCAACATAAGATGATACTTGACAGAGACCTGCAGAGAGACCTGAGGCAGCTGTTGAGATGTAGAAACTGATAAATATTTAAATCGAAAACACTTCCTGTAAATTAGCAACCACGATGATATGATAATGTGGTGAGCGGAAAATGAATTTTTATCTGTTTGAGTTTTAGTTAAATATATTTTCTGTTCATTTTGGCATCATATTTAAACTCCATATTAGTTATACTATGCTATTATACTACTATAATTATATTATACTAGTTAAACAAGTATTTCTTGCCCTGTGGAAGAAGGCAAACTGTCTGTTCATGACTCATACGACAGGTCTGGACCACTCATGAATTTTGTTTAATACTTAGAGAGAAGTGAGTGTAACAAGTGCTCTTAAATGACTTGTACATGCCACTTGAAAACAAATCTGTTAGAACAAGTGGTTCTTTTATGAGGCGCAATACACAAAATCATCATTGGAAAAATCATTCATGGACACTGGAATGTCTTTGTTTGAGAACTTTGGATTTTGCACAATTATACATAGAAAGGAGGATTCTGTATTGTTAACGTAGCACTCAATGCATTATTGCTATTAATATGGGAATTGCAATTAGCTAGTTTTCACCATTGATTTTGTGTTAAATACCTGCCCTCACCATCTATATTCTTGAGTAGACATCATGCACACACATCTGTATAGTTTAAAGCAAGTATATTACGTAGAGCTCGACCGATATATCGGACTACATTGAAGGGAACATTCAAAAAAAAAGTATGTTTATATATATATATACTCTTTATATATAAAATTATCAGCTAACATATCGATATCAGACGTTTTTTACTCCTTTATATCGGTATCGGCATCAGCCCCAAAAATCCAGTATCGGTCAGGCTCTAATATTATTCAACTGACTTGAATTAAACCAACTTTCTCCAGCGTCCTGCACATTATCTATACAAAAGAGCCAATATTCATCCAGATTCATGAAATGGAGGAACAATCAAACCAAAGAAATAAAAAAACAATAAACAGCTCCCCAAACACCTCGGACATTTCATTATCAGTTGTTAAGTCAAGCTCTTTCCCCTGCAAAGACAAGCCTTTTTTATTATTGACACAGCATGAAAAAATACTTGAGAGTGATGTGAAGCAGTCAATCACCCTCCGCTCTACTCCCTCAGCTAGAAAGGCCCGATCGTCTCATGAGCTCCGTTCTGTAAACAGGCGTTCCTATAGAAGCCAGACGGCCAGTATTTGAGTATTTGAGCAAAAAAAGACAAGAAAGAAGCCAGGAAAAAGAGCATCCCTAGGAGAATGACTGGCTAAAAATATATCCTCTCTTTGCCTCTCCAAGGTCACTCTGTCATTTTGATTTGATTGGAACGCAGCAGCACTCACAGCCATCTTCCTCCTGAGCCTCACTAACAAGCATGGCACTGCTCTGCCAGCGATCGCTCAAACATCATCCATATCTGAAGCAGCTATTATCCTCTCAGATTAATTTTGCTTCCTTGCCGGAGCTAATGAACGCATGCCATTTGTTGACTAGGCAAACTGGAAGACAACCTACAGTATATAGTGCGCTGTAGACTTTATATACTGTGCATGTAGGACACAAACAGTGTTCTGGTTCAAGGATAACTTATGTGGTGAAGAACGAGATTTGATCCACTTTTTTCAGTCTTATTGTTAAATATTCTTATAAGAGGACAGAATTTAAGGAAGCTAACAAATGCTTTCCTGCAGATAATCCTTCATGTTTGTTTACGCTGGTGACTATTTGCCTTCTGATGATCATCAGCCGGAGGTCATAGTCTACTCAGAGCATTATTGAACACATCACAAATATATGACCGGTTTGCTCGGGCTGAGTCACCGTTGCCAGAAGAGGATCTCTCTAACATTTAAAAGCTATGACACCTCTATGTAAATATTAGTAGAGCCTAATGATAAAACTACACACACGCACTGGAGATAAAATGAGCAAACGGTTGCAGAAAAGTAAAATCTAATTTTGGAGTATTCGGACAATCTGCGGGAGCCATATGATCGTAAGACATCGGCGGATGGCATGAGTCAGACGTGCCAACTTCTGGAAAACGGGGGTTTCTAAGATATTTTGAAGAGGCGTGATACACATGTTGACTCAGGCATGTAAATTCGGGTTGCTGGTGGGAAGGGAACAACCCTTTTAGGTTTCAAGTAGTATGGAAAACATTTGCTTTTTGGAACTATTTTTTAAAAACAAGTCCGGATATTAACTCATGCCAGAGTCAAAAACATTTACAGAGATACTCTCCTGGTTGTACCCATGTAGCATGACTCAGACACATGTACACACACATACACAGATTGTCACTGCTGTCACAAATGGACTGGGTCTCATCAAGGCTGACATTAACAGAGACGGTTTTATATTTAAGCATATAGAGTCATGGGGAAGTCTGCTGCCGATGTGCACTTGAGAAAGACTCTATGACCTATGTGTGCTGTTAGTATCCTGGGCTTACAGGCAGGTGCCTCATTGTTGTGACACAACACAAAAGTCGGTTATTCCCCTTTATTGTTATGTCCATTCCTGTAAAAAGCTCCAGTCAGACTCTACATGTGAGTCTATGGTTTGTATACGTACGTTTACGATCACCCCCTCTATGACGACACCTGGCCGCAAGAACAACAACAAAACACAACGTGACGCTCCATGTGTGGGCAGGCCGGGCCAGTGCAGGGAGGAGGGAGGGAATCAAAGTTTCTGCATGGTAAGAAGACTTAGTCAGCCACCCCCGTGAAGCTTAGCCGGAGCTGGCTGATCGACACTAACTCACAGCTGCTGCCACTGCTGCTGCTGCTGCTTTGCACGGTTGTACGTGAGCTTAGTCAACTGCAAAAATAAAACGTGAGATAAGAAGTTTAAGACAAAAAAAAAAGAAAGAAAAGGGGAAAAAAGCCTCTACAGATGTTTGTCGCAGGGCTGAAAGAAGAACAGAGCCGGATATGTGACATGAAACTCAAATTAGAAAGGGGAAGCTGGCTATGAAATGTTTTGTATAGATTAAATAAGTGAAACCAGGTTGCTCAACTTGTGTTTTAAACATGCAATAAATATAATGGATAAAATTAACCCTAATCTTGAGTTTTGTACCATTAAAACTGAGATGAAAGATCAAGTTGGTATAATAAAAAAAAAGCCATATGATATTCCTGTCATCATAAATTCAATAAAGCCAGACTATCATACTTGCTCTTTTTGCCCCCATATTAAATCTGCTCATTTAATTTAAGGTTTTGAAAAATATAACATGTGATACGGTGACTTTGTTGAATTGACCGCCGCCCTGAATGGAGAGTGCATGTTCTGAATGAACGTGTGCTGGAGATAAATGGACAGGCAGGGACCCTGGCAGGAGAGCACAGAGCAGGCAGATTCATGGCCAGACAGCAGAAATCTGTCAGCCTCCTGGCAACGTGAGAGGACACCTGGAGGTAATGTAACAGTCCTCCTACCCCCCCCCCCCCCCTCCCCCCTCCCCCTCTCTATCTCTCTGTCCCATCCCCCTCCCACCCCCTCCTCGTGACTCATCACCAGAACCTTAATCACCAATGAGTGGGCACTGCCTCTCCTTCCACAAGGAAAAGGAGCTGTGGTAAAAAACAGTGCTGATGCTCTGTTGCCCCCTGCTGGTCGTTTTGTTCAATTACACTGAGACCCACATTGCTGAGGTATTTATGCCTGTTTTTACAGGAACAAAGAACCTGAAACAAGCTTCCTGTCTGCATTCATGCTCTGAGAGGCACATGGAGTACTGTTCAGCCCTTATATAATGTCCTCAGTTGATCAATGGTCCAACCTGATTATATCATTATGGTTATTACAGATTGGTCGTGGGCACTTCCATTCAGAGTGGGAGCTTGACCCATGGGGTATAAAAGATTTTGACTATTCTTTTTTAATTTGTCTCTTACATGTCATAATCTTTATGGAATTATAATTGTTAAAAAACTCTGATTTATTTTAGGGCAGCGGAACAAGCCCACACAATCCTGACATCACTCTCTTATTCAATCATTCACTACTATAATAAACACTACATAGTTCAGTCAACAGTGAGCAGCAAGTCAAGTTTTTGAACACTAACTACTCATCATCATTTTGTGTCATCACTATCAGCTGTAAAGTCGCGCGACGGTAGTTTGTTATGACAAACCTGCTAGCCAGAGCTGCATCAATTAATTGATTAACCAATTAATAGCCAACTATGTTCATAATTTATTAATCATTTTTGAAGACAAAAATGTCCAAATGATCTGGTTTCAGCGAGTCAAATGTATTTTCTGGTTTCTATGAAAGTAAACTATATATCTTATTTTACTTTGTGGACTGCTGGTTGTGACAAAACAAGACATCCTGGGCTTTGGGAAAGAAAATAATCACCTGCCAGAAGCCATTAGACAGGCTGAGCCTCACTTTTATACTTTGGCTTTTAACTGTGTTTAATCTGTTTTATTTGTAATCTGATTTTATTTGGGTTTTTAATTGTTTTGCTTAAATTTTTTCGATTTTAAAAAAAAAACTAAAACAAAAAAGCCATCAAATATCATTGCTTGTATTTTACTTGTAGTGACCTTTAACCCCAGATTATCACAGATTAAACGTCACCGGTTTGATAATATGGCCGCAGTAGGTTGAGACATGGTTGTGCAGCAATGACAGCTGGACAGTGAGGACTGAATGTTAACAGAGTGTGAGATTATAGATAAACAGCATTAGTAGATAATCATGAATATGACCAACAAAGTTATGATAATGTACGTATGTTGCCATGTTGGCAAAATTCCATGTGATCAAACGAACAAATCAGTGTTTCATGTAGTTAAGATCATGACGATTTCAGTTTGAACTAATACAAGTTCTGTAGTAGTAAACCCATCAAGCATGTTTCTTTTTTCCTAGAAAAACTGAAGGTAATGTGCAATGAAAGATTTCTCTGAGTTACTGGAGCTAATGTGGCTAGCCTGGATGTGATTTTGACTGTCTATTTAGGTCTTTTTTGGCCTCCATCAACTCATGAGGGAAATTTCAGGCTCTGAAACTGCTAAAAGCTCCAAGATGTTCATCAGATGTTGACTAAATTGTCACGGTGCTGGACATGTAGGGCACAGAGGGTTTATCAGTGCTTGGAAGAAAACAGCTGCTGGAATTGAAACTGATGAGAAACCAGAAAACCAAAACAATGAGCTAAAATAAGCTATAAAAAAAAGGCTTCATAGAGCTGAGTGGAACTGTAGAGTAAGGTAAGAAATTATTGAAGGGAAGAATAAAATCTTTAGTTAAATTTATTTTGCTACTTTGCTTCTGAGCCAAACTTTCACAGCCGGACAAATTTCACATCTGCCTGTGTTGTGGAGGTGAAGGTGGAGGTGGAGGTGAAGGTGGAGGGGATTCCTCTTCCTGATCTGGGGCTCTGCTGTTGTGAGCTGAGCAGGCATGACATGGACTTTCCGCAGGAGGTTGGAAAAGGTATGCGCTGGCATCTCCATCTGGAGGGCTCCTCTGCTGGTTCTGTAATGTGGCCATGAAGTGATACAGTGGAGTGAGAAACTGAGGTAGTCTGAAGATCTGCCCGGCCAGGAACCACATCTCAGATCTGGCTTCATACAGGTACTGCTCCAGCTTCTCCACTTTTCTTTTCCATTTCTTGAACACACACACACACACAGCGTATCAGCACTTGTCATTTTTATACAAATTTAATACAAAAAATAATATTCCTGGACTTTCTTACCTGTTTGCACCACTCCAGGATGACAGCGGTAGTCAGAGGACCCTCAACACTCCCATCCCGCCTTATGTACATATTCCCTTGTTCAGTCTGATAGAGGGTCGGCTCACTGTAGGCTGGAGGTGCTTTGAAGGTGAGGCACAGCACCTTTAGGTGGTTCCCCTGCACCCCGAGCTTTACCACGGGTATGAACTGCAGGCTGTATTGGTGAGGTAGGACAGGAGGATGGAAGAGCCTCACGATACGGTCCACCAACAAGCGAGTCTTGTCCTCCTCTTCATGGTTGAAGTACACACCACAAACCAGCCCGCTGTCATTCACCCCGACCACCAGACTGCCCCCTTCACTGTTCAGGAAGGCACTTCCATACTTGGAAACGTGTTGGCTGAAAACAGTCTGCATGTAATTTCCTGGAAGAAGGAAGTTTCATGTTAATGTTTGGTTCTGTCTCGGATCTCCATTTACTTTTTTTTTTCCAAAATGGCAATTTGGTAAATTTTGGAAACTCAGTAGGACAAAAATAAATGGAGCAAATTTAACTATGAAATAACGTGGAGCAGCAAAGACATTTATGGGTCACTGACAAATAAGTGTTGGCAAGATGAGCAATTCAAAAATATCTTTAAAAATAGTTCATAAAAAGCAGCATCAAGTTTGTTAAAATGAACATTTTGTATTTTTGTTGGTTTTATGTCATTTGAAATGACATTTGCACCATTTTTTACCAAAAGTAAGACTGAATGCTCCTGAAAATGTCAAATGGTGTAACCACAAAAGCATGATAAATACTTAATGTTATCCACCTAGAGTGTATTTAAGTGGACTTATACTAATAATGACTTCATTTAAAAAAATTTCAATGTTTCCTGATGATGAAATGTAATATTTATAACAATTGTATTCCATTGCCTTTATTTAATATAAAAGTTATAATGTAAGATCATGCAAAACTAGTTGATATGGTGTTTTATTGAGAATTCAGTGTTTTTAAGCAAGTTGAATTATTTGGTACAAAGTTTTTATGGTTACACCACTTAGACATTTTTACCATAATCCTCTAATATATTCTCTCAAAATGGATTAAAAGCAGAAATTTGATGCTGGTTCACAAAAAAAGAATGTGTGCAAGTTATTCATACGTTTATTGTCAAAATGTAACCCTTTTAAATTTGACTAAACTACATGGACACAAAAAATATATACATATATACAGAAAGCTAATGAACAACTCATTCAGACATGTAAACATAGAACACAACAATATGATTCAGTAAAATTCATGATGTAGATGTTATTTCCAGCTTCTCAAAATGAGGATTTGACACCCCTCATATTTTCTCACAATGTTAATTAAATATCTCTAGGTTTTGAACTGCTGGTAGGAAAAAAAAAAACCCAAAAAACCCCAGCATGTATTTGAAGATGTCAGCTTGTTCCTGTCTGACATTTTATTTAATAACTGTCAACTGTAGCCCAAAGCCTAACAATTTTTAACAGGATATAACGTGTCGGCTGTAAATTTGGTTGTAATCTTACCTTGACCGTTCTTGAACTCGATGTTCCGCGTCTCGTTTCCTATATGAGCTCCGTAGTAGAGCCAGTGGCAGCTGGTGAGGTCCTGCTCACTAATAGACTGGGTGTCACAGGGAGAAAGAACAGCAGACTGGGTCGGTGAGGTCAGGTCAGTGAAGTGTCACATTGTTACAATGACCAGTTGGACTGAAATCATAACAATCATATACTGTAGCCATCTCTGTATCATTGAGGTCATTGGTAGAGGCCAATACCAATATCAATACATGAGCAAATAAACATGAAATAACTATATATGAGCTAATATTCATACATTTAGTACATATAAAGTGAAAATACACTTTAAATTCTGAACAGTAAAAATAACTCAAATTATTTTAAATCAATATTAACATAAAATTCTATTAAAGATTAATTGAAAGGTCAAATATTCATAACAAATGTTTACAAGTTTTTTTTCTTTGCATGGGCCAACACATACATACTAATATCTGTTATAATAATAATGATAATAATAATGTGTGTGAACTAATATCAGCTGAAGTCATGAGTCTGCCAGTGTATCCTTCCAGTTTTAGTGATTTTAGGTGCCTTTGGTCTCACCTGTGCTATTCCCAGCTGACCAATCAGGTTTTGGGCATCACTGTTGCTGTAATGTCTTGGGGGACTCTGTGACTGAGGGCTGGAATGCCCGGATCGTCGCCTCTGTCCAGCCCTTCTTAAGCCTAACTGTCTTTTTTTGCCTTTACAGCCAAAACCTCTCCTCGTCCTGGCACGCCGGGCTCTGTACCTTTTATTTCTGTTCCTTTTATTTGTCTTCGCCCTGCTGCTGGTCGTGGAGCGAAGACTCGAGGAGACGTCGGGTCGGTTCGATTGCGTCTCGTCGGCCGACGAGGACGGAGACGACGAGGCGGAGGCGTCACTCATCGTACCCGGGTTCGTCCTCCTTCCCCTCCCGCTCCACTTTGTAGGTTTCAGGCTTTTGTGTTGCTGATGCATTTTTTCTGTGAATTACAAAAGCTGCTTGACCGCGCAGCAAATGATACGATAACTTAGAAAGCTGTGTACTTTACAGGCCGCAACACTTTGTAGACATACAGTAAGTTGTCTGGAAGTGTAGCAGCTTATTGTGTGTGATTCAGCATAAGATACACAGTGTGAGATGATAATAAGGGGGCGTCAGTGTGCTAAATAGATAAATGAACGTGAGGAGGCTTGATAAATCATCAAGTCAAGGCCGATCAAAGCAATGATCAATCAAAGTCACGAGGCATGGCGAGGGAGCAGCGCTGGCACCAGGCTGATGATGACAAAGCTTATGAGTGTGTGTGTGTGTGCAGCTATACAGCGATGTACAGTCCAGCATCTTACCTTTTCCTGCAGCGCTGGTGAAAGTCAACCTGTTAGGGCTCTACAAACGTGCATCCAAACTCTGTAATTTTGAGCAGAAAAAGATTTTTTTTTACCCACAAATACGTGTATTGTTGGAAACATCATCTGTATTATCATCATTTACTAACTAGAATCTATTAGACAAAGAAAAAAAAGTGTGTAATTACCCTTTATGGTGGTTCTTCTTGGTTTGAGGAGATCAGGGTAGCAAAGTGCAGTTAAAAATGTCTGATTTGAGTCGCTGTATTGTTTAAATGATGCATATTCCAAAGTCAATTTAAAAAGCAACGGAAAATTATTCGTGCATTCCGAGACAGGAGGTCGGTTTCCAGGGCGACAGGATACATATAATTCAAATGTTATAGTAACTTAATGTGGGCACATGTGTTGAAAGGGGGTCATCAGGGGCCCCATAGCTCATTTTCACCCCCCAGAACCTCCTAGCAGGTTAATCCAGCCCTGAACCCAAAGTGTTATTTACAAGAGAAATGGAATTTTTGCTGCATTTCTTAAAGTTCATCTCTTCTTCCATGCCATTTACTGACTAAATAGTGGAACGTACATGAGCACATCTTCACTGACTGATTAAGTGAAGCAGAACACTCAGCACAAAAACAGTCTGTTGTGCAGCCGTAACACTTTACCTGCAGTGGTGCTCATTCCACATTATAAAACATCATAAGAGAGGTATGAGCACATTGTGAGTGCATGATAATTACTATAATCAGAGGATAATATCATAAACACAATGTGAAAGAGTGGCTGGGACACAGTCCTATTTTAGTCAATGAGATGTTGTTAAACAGCCACTTGAGGTCAGTGTTGTTCTAAGTTATGAGCCCAGGTTTCTCTTGGTTGTATGGATGTCCTGAATCTGAGGTCAACACATAGGACCCAGCAAGTGACCTCAGTTGAGAAGAGGCCATGCGCTGCCTGAGTGCCTGAGACGAGGCAGGACCGAGAAGACAATATGATCCTAAGTGTAAGCGGTTTCAATCTGCCGATGGCTGAAACAATGGCTCTCTGAAGCACGGGGCTGTGTCAAGGCTGTAGTTTCAATGCAAGCGAAACACAAAAGACATTCTGCAGAGTAAACCAGCAGCCACTGTAACATAAAACTGCAAATATTCAGAGGAAATGCTGTAGAAATGGATTACACCCAATGGTTTTTCTTGTCCATTTTGTGTTAATGTAAATAGGATTTCAAGCCAAGTCTTCCTTATTGAAAGGCTTTGCTTGAAGGCTTTGTATTTTTTCATTCTTAAATTGGGATCATTTCTAGTTCAGGAAACCACATTCTTTTTTTCATTTGAACCTTCTGGGGAAGAGTCTTATTTAAATTGCAACTACTGAGTCTATAACTAGGATTTTTTTTAACTGAGGACACAAATCTAAATCCCCAGAGACACCACATAACCTCCCTCATGTTATATAAATACATGTGTGAATTTTTTATTTTCCTTGTCTAAAATCAATCAGACTTCAAGATTAAGTCACAAGAATCTCAGCTCAGCATTCAAAACGTACTGTGTGTAATATGTGTGTAGGAGATGTACACAAAGTCTCAGACGCACCATAGAAGACATAAAGGCTTCTGGGTCCTCAAAGGTAGATCCTGTTCATTTCTCTGGATATTTAACCAAAGACAGATATAGGGATGCAACTGCTGATTATTTTCATCATCAATTCATCTGTTGATTATTTTTTACATACTGACTGGCTTGTCCTCTAAGCCCCCCCTCCCTCACTATTTCACCCATCAAGTTTCCTGTTCTCATCACACATACAACTCAAAATACATTTTCATTCAAATAAATAAATAAATGAATAGAAATGTTACAAAATTCACTGAAACAATAGGCTCAACATTTCAGAAGTACACAAAAGGCTTCTCATTTTATAGCCAGCGACTATATATTTAGCCATAGATCTTATCAGCTGTACCTAGTTAGCTCATTAAGCTAACGTTAGTAACACGGCTTGCTTGAAAACGGTCATTGGCTGACTTTTTTATGTCTCAAGCCATAGTCACTTCTTTTAAAACACTGCCTGACATGTTTCCTCACCACAAAGAGTTTTAGACATATTTGTTATGAAATGCCACTGCGTTAGCTTGTTATGCTACATATCACCACCTTTTTTTAACATCACCTGTAAACCCACAAACTCATTAAGTGTTAATGTGAGTTAATGATGTTCCCTTTATCATTCGTAAGTAATGTTCGACCGCCCTCCGAATGCTTTAAATGCTGAGTATGTCTCGTACTACAGCACCGTCTACACCGCTTTGACATGTGGCGAAATCCAAAGCTCCACTGGCTCGCATGGTTACAGTTGCTAAGCTATTATTGGACAATTACTGCTCGGAGGATGTGTCAAGCAAACAGTCAATTAAACATTTAGTCTGTAAAATGTCAGAGAATAGTAGAATAGTGAAAGATGCCCATCATAGTTCTAATCAACCAATCAATTTGTAGTTTATAGTTCCTAACGATAGCAGCATGTAATTATGGCATGTGTAGACATAAATAGCCACCTCACAGGGAATATGTGGAGTGACTATGAGGTATTAGGACTGGGTAAGTTAGTTGACTCTGTGTGCCCCTGGGAGAAGGGAGTCATTGACCCATGGTCAGTCTTCCTCCAGCAGCAATGCACCTCGCATATTATCACCCAAGTGAGTCATCAACGGCACGTCAACATTGCTGAGGTTCTTCATGCCAATCTTCCTATTGCTTTTTTAATCCCCCGGCGTGCCTCGTTTGAGCGATCGCCTCCCTCCCTCCCCCCTTCTTCTTTCTTCTCTCTCACTCTCTTTTTGCTTTATATCTCTCACCCCCCCCCAAACACGCGCACACTCGCCATCCTCCCCTGCATGCTTCCATCACATTCTCCTGAAAAATTTGGAGGTCTGCCAACAGTGTTACACTGCTGCTGTGTGTGAATGAGGCAAGTGTGTGTAAGTGTGTGTATGTTCATGTGTGTGTGTGTGTGTGTGTGTGTTTGTGTAGGCCTGTGATGTATATGAGTGTACACGAGCAACTCTCTCTGTGTGTGTGTGTGTGTGTGTGTGTGTGTGTGTGTGTGTGTGTGTGTGTGTGTGTGTGTGTGCAGATGCAAGATGTGGGTGTGTATGCTCACCACTTTTTAAGGACACAGTGTTTTTCGCCAACATGTGAATTCAATTGACGACTGAAGGGAGGAATCACACAAGGAGTGTGTGTGTGTGTGTGTGTGTGTGTGTGTGTGTGTGTGTGTGTGTGTGTGTGTGTGTGTGTGTGTGTGTGTGTGTGTGTGTGTGTGTGTGTGTGTGTCTGGACAAATGGATGAATGGGCAACTAGCTTCATTGCTTTTAGGGCCTCGTTTGTGTTTGTGCTTGTGCTTGTGCGCATACGTGTGAGCGAGTGAGTGTGTTGAAAAGAGTGAAAGAATGCGAGAAAAAGAGGTATTGGATGGGTGTTGTCTTACAAGCAACAACAGCACATTGCAGAAAGAGGCATTTTCAACCGATTTATTAATCCTTTTAGGCAATGTTCCCTGTTCAGAAATGCAAATTGAATCAATCTGAGTCTGACTTTTAAGACTTTCAAGTGGGATTTAATTAGAAGCCGAGGCGCACAGTTTTAATGAGAGAGGGGGTGGAGAGAGAAGGAGAGACAGAGAGAGAGAAAGAGAGAGAGGGAGAAAACGAGGGAGAAGGAGGGGAGTTAGTGTTTTAATGTTATTCCTATGGGATCGGGGTGAAGGACACATAAACCCAGCGCTGACGGCTTTCTTAAAAGAAGATAGTCCATCGTTCCATCCGGCCATCTGTCCGTCTGTCCGGCTGCCCTTCACCTTCGACTCGGCTGTTTACGCCCAGGGAGGTGTTGGTGGTCGGGGTCTGTCTCTGTGACACTAAACAACACCCCCCTTCCAGTCCAAAAAACCCGCACCCACATCGCCCCTCAGCAGAATTAAAAAAAAAAAAAAATCACCCTACTTCCTCTGCCAGTGCTTCAGCTCTTCTAGCAATCTCCATCTCTGAATCCTTTGTCCTTTTGTGTTGCTGTTATTTACTCCAACACCATTTCTCTTTCCTCCTCCTCCTCCACCACCACCACCACCACCTCCTTCCCTCTATTCCTCGCTGAGATTCTCTAACCCTCCTCATCATCCTCCCATCATTTTCCGAGCCCTAAGCTGGCTGAGCCTCCCAAAGCCATCAGGTCTGATTGTCTGATCTCGAGGCGTCGAGTCCACCGGCTGAAATGAAAAATGAGGATTCCTCTCAGCCTCTATTTTTATTCTGTTTTCATTCTCTCTTTCATTCATCTCTCCTCAGTCAACCCCCCCCCACCCCCCACTTTCTTTTGCTTCTTTTCCCACCTCTCTTTCACACTCTCTATCACGCCTCTTCCCTCAAACACACACACACACACGTATCCCTCAGTTGGTTCTTTCACTTGGCTTTCTTCACCTTTTGTGGTCTTCCTCACGCCTGCCAATCCTCTCCTCTCATTTCTTTTCATTTCTGCCCTCCAGTCCTCTGCTGGGTTGACTGGCAGCTGCACTGGCACAGGAAACATGTGAAGGCAGCTGAGAAAGAGCAGGAGGTAGAAACCATTGTTCTGTATGGTAACGTTTGACGACATCAGTCAAGAGTTCTTTAAGATTCTTCTCTAATTCCTCTTCCACCGTTAAAGCTTATTTTTGTCGATCAGATATTGTGTTTTTCACTTTCCTGTGACCTTGCGAATGATAATTGCAGCCCCGGAATCATTACAATGCCCTTCGAGATCAGTGATGCTTTATGGTAATGTTATTATTTCCTCAGTCGCGAGTAGTGTAACAAATTTATTTCTTGATCCCTTCTAAATATCAATTGAATTACACAAAAAACTAAATCCCCGCTGATCCCTCGACCTGTTTTTCTAGCCGTCCTCTCATGTGAAGCTTGAGAAATGGCGGTAAATACTCGCTCCAGGTGGATGTAACTCTGCGACTTTGATTTCACAGGGCAAAGAATTGGTGAGAACGGCGATCAATCACTGGGAGAGACAACTGGCTCATAACTAATTTGCGAAGGGAAGAGAGGATGTGGTGATAAACTACGAGGTGTCACGGAAAAATGTGCAGTGTTATGAGTTACTTTTCCCTCGGAAAAGATGAGTAATGGCCTATTAAGACATTTTTTGGAGTTAAGAAACAAACTCTTAATTGCATTACGACGGAATTCGAAGACAGTATTTCACATCTGAATTCTTTGGAAACCTCCCTGTAGGCTTCAACATGCCTGAACATTTATAAAAAATGTCAGTCTGTCGTTTATCTCTGATATTATAGACATATGCATATTTATTTAATACATGCATAAGTCAATAATGATTCATAATTTAATTCATTTATGAAGCCAGGGTGCCTTTAACTCTGAGGATTTACAGCATTTTCTCTGTTTTATTTTAATTCATCATGAAATGTAATATCTCTTGTTGTGTTGGGTTCTGGAAAATGATAACGGGCATTAGTCACTTATTTTTGGCATTTGAGAAACAATAGTTAACTTTAGCTGTAATCTGTATTAGCACAAATATAAGACAATATTCTTTCTGGAAATTAAGTTTGAAAAATGTTCTATATTCAATAACTAGACAATTACAACATCAGATATTTTCTTTTTGTATGGAGAAAGTCTACAGAGAGTGTTGCATTCTGGGTTGTTTGTACCCTTAATGTTGCTAAACTAGTGAGTGTCTCAAAGCCTGTTTATAGTTAGTCAGTCGGTCCTAAAAGTGTTTGGTTAGCTCGGTTTATGATGAGTCAAAGTTGACGAGAAGCTCAAAAATACAGGAAGTCAGAAAGATCCTAAAATAGTTTGACCTATGTGAGTTTGTGAGAATGTGACTACACTATGATGTATAGTAAGTCTTTTTTCCAAAAACAGCTGTTGTAAAAGAAATATTTAAAAAGTCGGTCATCTTATAATAGGGTCAAATTATATTCTGGCCAATACAGTATATTGTAGATCAATATTAAACTGATTGCATTCTTGAAACCCACCATAATACATCTGATGTATTAACACCATATAAAGTTGTTGTGGCTAACATGTTCACAAACGTTAGCAATGTTAGCAATAAAAATTGTTGTGGCTAACAGGTTAGCAAATAGTTAGCTGTTTACATATCCACATTATTCATCATTCATTTAAAGTTATGTTTCCTGCCTCCTGACACATGTTAGTTCAATATTCACTCTCCTTTTAGCTTTGGTTTGGTCTTCACCAGTTCTGAAAAAAATATGTTCGCCAGCTAGCTAGCTAGCTAACTTTTTCTGTGTGCCATGTGGTTCTGGGCAGGTAGCGTATGGTCGATTTATCAGAAGTTTTTACTAAAAGTGCTGGAAACAGGGTTGAGAGTTGAGTCTGTGCTAAAATAAGTTTAAAATACTGTGTATTATAATAAGAATACAATTTAAGGAACTCAACAGTAGATAAAAATAGATATTGACAGTTTACATCTGAAACACTGGTTGTCACACTTGATTGTTCAAACCTATGCCACCACTTTAACCATGATGTCATTAAAATAGACTGATAGGAGCAACTTGAGGCTCACAGGTGGCTGACAGCCAAGCCAAAATGTTGTCAGGGGCCTCTGGAAAGCATCACTCCTGTGTTGGTTTGGTGGCGAGGTGAGGCAGGGCGAGGCTGCCAGGTGTCAGTGTGGTAGATGAGCTGGTGGTGTGTAAGGCACAATGTGATGGAGTGTGTGAGGTCCAGTCTATCGCTGTCATTAATAACCCGGACAGGCCTGCCAGCACCTCAGAGCCCTGCTGCCATACATAACCCTCAGAGCAGCCGCCAGGGCCCCCTACACCGGCCCCCCGAGGAGGCACGCGTACACACACCCGCTAACTAGTCTGACTACTGATGTTAACATGATAGAGAGGAGTCATGTGCGGTGTGAGGAATAGTGCTACACCTGGAGTGAAAAAAAATATCAGAGCAGAAATACGAGAGGTTATGGTCTCAGATGTTCTTACATATTTTTCCTTCCCATCTGTGGGTCCACTCAACCGAGACAGACAAAAGAATAAAATATGTGAAGGAGTCTGGCAGATGTGTCTGCTCTTGTCTTTGTCACAAAGCAACACTTTCTTTACTGCCAGTGCACCCATGGTGAGTTACTCTTAAATATCAAGATGCACTACGTACACAACGCTCTACGTCAATTTGGCTTTTGTTTCACTTTGGTCTCGTGACAGTTAAAATCTTATTTCACGCATCTGCTCTTAGCATCTGAACGCTTGAACACCATTCAGGTCTCGGTGAACTGAAACGACCCAGGCTTTGGATTCGTGAAACCGCTTGTTTACGGACGAAAGTGAAGACATGGCAGAGAAGAAGATGGACATCCAGAGGAGAAGAGTGGATGAAGAGCTTCTTCATGATCCCATAGCCCGTATTGATCAGTGAATCTACCCACATACTTCTTTTTACCAGGTATGAGTTTCGATCACGGGTCAGCTACTGCTTTCCCTTCTCTTGCCTTTGAACATAGGTGAGTACCTGTCCTTCAACATATCCATAGGCACAGGGAGGGAGGGGGGTGGGCATGGTGGGGGCAAAGAAAATGAGTAAGGGAATGAAAGAAGTGGAAAGAATTGGTTGATGGCAAATATGAAGGGGGGGGGGGGGGGGGGGATAGTGTGAAGGTAGAGTAAAAGAGACAAGAGGACAATAGAGGGATGGCAGCAGGGCTGTATGTTTGTGCGGGAAGGAAGGGTCCCCTCCAGTGGAGATGGGGAGATAAAGATTGAGATGGATAGGAGAGGAGAGAGGAGGAGAGAGGGAGAGGCTTTAATGAATTAATGACTGTTCTCACAACTAGATGCCTCCTCTCTCTGGCTCAGACGCAGCCGATGAAATAATAAATAAACACATGAATAAGTGAAGAGGCCTGGATGAGACGCCACTCCGGAGGGGTAGAAGATAGGATTGGGGGGGGGGCGTTAAGGCGGATAGGCACGCGGTGAGCCTCTCTGGTGATTTGCTCCAACATCAAGCAGCTGGAGGTTACTGAAAAATTTAGCAATGCGCGGGGAGCCGGTGAATGCTAATAGCGCAGACTGACTCCCCCCTCTCTCCCCCCCCATCCCTCTATCCTCCACCAACTCACTCCGGTGCACTCCTACCACCTTCAGTCTCCGGTGACCTTGCTCGACGGCGAGATGGAGTGGCCACTGGCATGCTAACGAGACACTGACTCCGGGTTTGCAGGGTTGCCAGACGCTGCGGGGCGTTAGGAGGGCAAGTAGGGGCATCCAAATGACATGTTAGCATGGCCGGGGCCTGGATAGAGATGGGCAGGGTGCCACTCATCCAGGCCAACAAGGTCTATCAGATTATATTAGGGAGGCGGAAAAGATTAAACAAGAAGGGTGTTAATGAGGAGTGTTGGACTTGAATACAACCTCCAAAAGCACACAAAACACATAGATTTGCTAATCTGGCTGGGTCCTATATTCATATCGGTGTAAGATTAATCGTTACATATCAGAAAAACTGATACAAGAGTCCAACATTTAGCTACATTGATACACAACTATGAAAAATCAATATAGCTGTCTCGCGACTATCCCTAATCACAGACCTGCTTCAAGCCATTCACAACATTCCCACACTGAAAAAAATGTCAGACTAGCATGTTCACTTCCTGAAATCTTAACATCGTATTATGGGTCTTCAGAACACACTGTTGAATGAGAAACTATGAAATGCGCTGTTAAGATACGCCAGCTTTAGCAGTAAATGCTAGTTCCAACTGACCCCAACTCATCTCAAGGATCTGAATGCTTCCAATTATAATGGTGGGTAGAATTTTATTTTAACCAATAGGAAAGATGGCCAAAACTACAAAAATAAGACACAAGTTGAACCCTTGGTTAAAGTATTAATTAACCTGCGTAGCAAAACACAAAACCTTTTATCTATTTCATAAAATCCAGCCTCAGTCTTTCTATCGTCGGTCCAGACCACTTTCCAAAGCTGTTTCAATATCAATGTCTCCCATGCTGTAATATCATACTGTGAAAATCGGGGGCTTTTTTTCAGGGTAATGTTGAACCTGGCCCCTTCCTGCTCTTTGCTGTCCATCAAATGCTTGCTGGGTAATGACTCATAGCAAATCAGAGTCAAACGCACAGTGGTTGTTAAGAAGGTCTGAGCTAGCCCCCCTTTATGAGAACAAGAAAGGAGTGCTAGTTATTGTCTGCTTTTCAAAAGGTCTGGTTTATTTATGAATACAATTTTTCTAAAATATAGTTTGGACTTTGCCAGTATTAGCACTTCAGCACTGAGGAATAGTTCTTAATTTGGGTAAGAGCAATTGTTTAACGTTGACCATGATGACCCAAAGAAACCCTTGTACAGTCTGTTTAGATTGACAGATTGAGATTGAGATTGCAGTATTTCAAAAATTACTAAATGGGTATTTTCAGCACAGTAATAAAGTATGCACCACCATTTCAATAAATTCCTATAGGGAACATTTCTCAAAGCTTCCCAAAGACGATTATGTAACAGTACAAGCCTAAAAGACCGTTTCTGGACAAACCCTTTATGTTAACAGTGTAGGATTACTGAAGGGTAAGCAACCGTTACAAAGCAGTAATGTGTTTGGGCCAGTAAGCTCTCATCAGAGCGAGTGAAAAGCTGATGACCCTTTGTGACGCTTGTGTCCCCTTCAATGAACCCTTTGCAGTGTAAGTAATCTGTCATTTTCACTCGTATTTGTGGGATATGATACCTTTTACTCTGTCTTGATGAAATAAGGGATTGATATTGGAGTAAACTATTTTTTTTTATGACTAGTATGTGAAAGAGAAAGGCAGGTCAGGGAATTTTTTTAAGCTTTCATTTGGGATTGCTCATCATTTGACTGTAAACTGTCTGAGTCAACTAACCATAAATCTTGTATCGTTGTATACCTCATGTTGTGCACAGTATAAGAGTGCAGGATGAGTAGCTACTAAAGAACTTTTACTACTAAAGAAAATTCTTTTAAATTTAGAGTGGGCCAAAGGTCATGAAATGTTTCCACTCATACGATACGTCAAATTCACCAAAGACAGAGTACTCGTGAGATATACTATTTTTGAAGGCAGGTGAAGTGTCTTTCCATTGACTCTGACCCAAACGTCCTCATCCTCCTGGCCCCCAGGCCTCTGGAAGGCCTCTGGAAGGCCCCTGGCCCCAGTCCCCCAGCCGTGATGCTGACAGACTGGATGGGAGGCTCAGGGCGCCACTGAGGAGCCCCGGTGACATGATTTACGGGCAGAGCTGCCGGTGTTGCTGGGCGACGTCTCGCTGCGGTCCCCCGCCACTATAATCGGAGCTCCACGTCCGGCTCCGAGGAGTCTGCCCAGGCTCACATCACCACCTCCCCTCCTGTAGCTCCTCCTCACCCCCTCCCCTCCCCTGTTGGTCCAACTCAACAATCTCTCTCGCCTCCCTTCCTATCCTCCTGCACCACCACCACTGAGGAATTGTCAGGCAGAGGGAGGGAAGATAGAGAGGCTTGCAACAATAGTGTGATGAAGGCCACTCCTTTGAGGTGAAGGCACTTAGATACAGACACACATGTGCATACAGACGCACACAGATACGCACAGACAACATAATACAAAGAGCAACACCAACACACGGCATTGTCTTTCCTTTGACTGCAGTGTGGATTTATTGGCTTCTACGTGCCGTGCAGATCCATCCCTCTTGTAAAAAGGCATTGTCTCTGCTCTACAGAACAGCAGCACCAGTGTTCTGGCTCTCCGTGTCTGAGACTCAACACCTCCAACGCTTTTCTATCCATCCACTATAATCAGCAGAGAGCGCTGGGAGTGACTTGGAGCCTGGCTGGCTGGCTCGGCTTGCTCCAGAGTGCTGGCTGCGAGCGAGGTCATCTGTCCAGAGCACTGCAAGTCTACAGGGAGAGCGAGGGGGAGAGATGGAAGGGGCTATTTGAGGAGCGATGGAGGAAAAGGAACATCCTTTCTTTAAGTTGTATTGGCTAAGGTTTTCCTGTTAAACATACTTTAATAATTAACTTTACATTAAGTTATTATATTTGGTGCAGCCTTACAATACATTGTATTATAATTCTGTTTTATTATTAAAGGATTACATGCTTTGCATTCCTTTCAAGAGGATACATAAGTTATTATATTTAGATATGAATATTCAACATTTAATTATGGGATTATGACAATTGTTAATATTTAGAAAGTTAAATGAGAAGATTGATACCACTTTCATGTCTATGGGTCACTGCCAGTATGAAGCTGGAGTCACGAGGTGATTAGTTTACCTTGCCAAAAAGTCTGGAAGGTCATTAACATGTCTACAGCTTACTATTGACTGTTAAATTCATACAGAAAAAATCTTTTACAGAAAGTTAGATGCTGGACCTCCAGTGGTTATCTATCTACTAGTTATCTAGATAAGGCAAATCTTCTAATTTTACAATATACTAATCTAGTCAAAAAAGTTATTAATGGTTAAAATCCAAAACATCCACTGAACAATAAAGCTTGTGACTCACACATATTTGCAAACCATTAAGGATAACAATAAAATCCAAGACTTATATCCACTGTGGTCCTAAATGTAAAAACTGCATTCATACAGGAGTCATAACAAAAATGAGAGGGGGGCCCAGAACACTCCCCTGTGGGACTCCACGAGGGCTGGATATCGGTACTCAATACCTTTAAGGTATGTAACGAAATAAATTGATACCATGTAGTATCGAAACATCTCCTGTCAAACAATACCTGAAATCGATCCTTTTTGCACCCAGAGCTCGAAAATACGACTGTTTGTATGGACTTGCTCACAGCCAATCAACACAAGCGTTCTCCGATTTAATGCAACATGTGATTGGCCCACTGCCAAAGCAGCTACAACTGTTTAAAGATTCTATTTACATGATGGTTATTGAATGAAGTACTCAGCTGGTATCAGTATCACTTTAAGGGTTTTTGAATTGGTGCTGGTATCACCATTTTTTAAACAATAGGTCTCTAGACTCCACGTGTTAAAAGTCGACTATTAGATAATGGCATTAAACTTCAACTCTCTGGAATCTATGACAGTTCACACTGTGCAGTACACTGTGACTCACAAGTATAAATCCAGTCTTACTGTATTGTAATAAAACTTATGTCATGCATAGGCAACTGTATTCATTGTCGAATTTCCATTTCCATTAAGAACCAATAGGAATCATTTCTTGTCTCACCACTCTGTGTTTATAAAAGACTTTCAGCCCTAAAACTCTCCACCAGAGATCAGAGGAACATTGCTACAGATGTGTTAGCTTCAGGCAGGATGAAACAACAACAAAGAGGACATGAGTGCAAATATAAAGATAGTAAAAGCTTTCAAAATACCAATAACATGATCAGTCAGATATCAGTCTGTATTTTAAACTCAACTTCAGTCTAAAGTGACTGGCAGCTATTCCGTATTTTAATGCGATCACAACCGGTATTGACTAACCCATATATTGCTCTGACCCCCGTCAGGGCATCCATTCATCAGACGGCCTGTGTTTTCAACCAACTGAGCCTGTGAAGCAGCTAGAGAGGGCCGGCAGGACTGTGATCAACCATGCACAAACGTTAGGCAGCGGAATGGGGAAAGGAACGGAGAGGAGAGAAGAGAAGAGCTGTGTCAGAGCTGTCTGCACTGAGGCCTTCAACACTGTCAACAACACAGAGCTCTGATGGAACCAGGCCGACTGCTGCTGCTGCTGCTGCTGATGATGGAGGTGTGTGTGTGTGTGTGTGTGTGTGTGTGTGTGTGTGTGTGTGTGTGTGTGTGTGTGTGTGTGTGTGTGTGTGTGTGTGTGTGTGTGTGTGTGTGTGGGCGTGGGCGTGGGTGTATGAGCGGGTGAAAGCAATGGAAGCTGAGAAAGAGGCTTTTTTTTTTTTTTTTTAAGTTGTGATAGAAGGTTTGTCACCATAAAGCCTCTCATCACTTTTCAAAGGAGAACAGACGCTTCTCTGAGAATATAAACTCACTTTCTCTGCATTTTTTTGAGCTTTATCAAACTAGAAAGAAGTAGCCAACTATCCCCTTTACTCTGTTCCTCTTTATCATCAATCATCTCTCCTTTTTCTCTCACACATGCACACACATACTTAAACCGTGTTGGGAGCCCAAAGTGTTGAGGTAATGACTTACACATGTCCCTATTAAGGATCTGGCACATGGCGGGGGAACTTTCCCACCCGTCCATAATTGATATTAATCCCTGCTCTTTGGAGTGGCTCGGGGGAATGGTCGGAGGAGACGTTAATGCACATACAATGCCATAGTCCTAGACCTTGTGAGAAAAAAAAAAGAAAAAGAGTGGAATAAATGAGATTAAACCCTGCCATAAAGGAGGGGATGAGACAAAAATGACGAGAAAAGAAAAAGCAACAAAAAGAAGAAAAAAAAGGATGGAAAATTCCTTTAAAAGTGAATGGAAAAGAAGAATAGAGCAAAACAGATCAAGATTTCAGCTTGCACTCTTATATAACAGATACAGTATATTTAGTATTGTAGGATAGCAGGTCATTTCGTCATTTTAAAGTTTGAAATAAAAGACTCTTCCTCATCAAAGGGACGCAACATAATCCAGTATTGACTGAATGTATTGATTGACATGCAAGGTAATAATTCAGGTCCGAAAATTACGATATCGATATATCGGCCGATAATCTTATATATACAGTTTATATACACATAACGTTTTGGTTTTTGTTTTTTAAATGTGGTTACCAAATACTTTGACCAAGATACATAATGGAGGCTGTGATATTTTACAGTTTAAGAATAAACTTAATATATATAAAATGACATCAGTGCACTGAAACTTCACTGGGAATTTAATATGTATATTAAACTTGAATTGGGAAAAAGGGTTAGATTAAATATACATAAAATGTGACCTATATATCTTATTTTTTTAAATATATCGGCACATATCAAACGGCATAGGGACCTTGTGGGAGCCTTCAACGACTGGAGCGAGAGGAACGGCCTACTCCTGAACACCACCAAGACAAAGGGTACCCAGTACCTGGGTGTGCACCTGGACAATAGGTTAAAGTGGTCCGCTAACATGGATGCACTTTACCGGAAGGGCCAGAGCAGGCTCTTCCTCCTTCCTCCCTCATGTTTTAGCGGTCTGTGGTGGCGAGCGTGTTGTTCTATGCTGTGGTCTGCTGGGGTGGCAACATCATCGAGAGGGACACCAGGTGGCTGGACAAACTGGTCAAGAAGGCTGGCTCAGGAAGAGCCTTGGGACTGGGGACTGGGGCCCATTCCAACTCCCACCTCTTCATCCCCACTCCGGCATTGGGCACTTTAACATGGACTTTTATTATTTATTCTACTGCACTACACACCTTTATCATAAATGCTCACATTTTATCTCTTTTTGCCATTTTAACATTTTAACTCAGTGGTTGGTTATTATCTGTTTGTCTTTTGTTGTGTATTACTGTGTGTGTATGAATGTGTATATGTATAGACTGTGAGCTGCGAGATACCTGAATTTCCCCAATGGGATTAATAAAGTATCTATCTATCTATCTATTAACACTAATACTGATATATCTGTGATAAGCCAATATAAGCTAATAATATTGGTTGACCATTATATTGGTCAGGCTCTGAGGTAATAATCCAGAGACTTTTGCTTTTATTTGTATGGGGATTGAAAAATCTTATTTCTGCATCCCCTTCAATTTAATGCAGGTGAAAGGAATTTCTTTTGCCCTGCTCATAGCATTGAAAATATAGATTTAAAAATACTAATAGCAACACCTTTTGATTACTGTGGACACATTTCATTTAGATATTGTGTATTGAAGAAAAAGATACATAAACTAAACAAAATGCCATTCACTGCATTCCACTGTAAAGTATCTAGCTACATTCATAGACATGGGCAACTTTACAGATTTAAAACACTAAAAATTAGTTTGTTAGTTTTGAGGAATACTACACTCTTCTGCAATCTACAATCTTTTCTGCTCACTAACCAATGTCTGAAAAAAACCTGAGTATTTACAGGAAATCAGAACATTTCACAACATTATAATCAGCCTTACACAATGGACTAAATATTGTTTCAAATCCGTCTCTACACTACCAGGTCTGTGTTGTGGTGGAGAGTAAAACACCCCTTTTTTGCCTAAAACTATCAAATTTTAAAATAATCGAATCAAAAATGAAAAACCCAACGTGTAATTCATCTTGTGTGTCATTAGATAATATAAAGTTCTCTTTTTGGCATCAAAAGCCTCAAAAGTCGCAGAAATACAACAGAGGACATTGTCATTGTGTCCTCACTGGTGCAACCATGCTGGAGGGAGTTCTGTGATGTCTAAACTAATAACCCGGATGATGTCATCAGGGTTATTTCAGTTTTGTGGGCGTTAACCAGGCAGGGATAGTCTAACAAAAAGCCACAGTTCATTTGCATTATGGGAAATATAGTGCCTGGTGTCACTGGGGCTTTTCATACCAACTCTTTTCATACCAACTCTTTTCAAATCAACTCTTTTCATACAAACTCCTTCAGAAAATTGGTTTTTAGACCTTTCTAAAGCATTTATTGATATCCTCATTTTGATTAACTGCATCATTCTGTTTCTATATAAAACCACAACCCTACAGCGAACTATCAAGAACGCCATTCAAATGAAAACACTGCTGTTTGACAGGAATTTACCTCCTAAAGAATAGGTGAAAAGGGAACACTTGAAGCACTCTCTGCACACTTTTCTCTAGAACCTGTTAAAAACTCTTCATTCCTCATACCCACAGTCAATAAAGCACTCATCTCTTAAATCTGAATGGTAGTTAAACACAAAAGAGCAGAACGAATCAGAACTGATGGGCAGGTATGTGCATCAAATGGGGCACACATTCCTGCAATACTATCCAAGTGTGTCCAGATCTGACCTTAAAGCTTTTATCAGATCAAGGCGATATACATATCAAGGCGATATACACATATAGATATATATTCCCATCACATGAAGGATCACACTGTTGCAGTAAATCAAATATTGTTATCTCTGCATCATATCTGCAGCCTGATCTCTGTAACCTCAATAGCAGCATCCTCTAGTCAGACTGGTGGCCATGGGGGAGAGAGCACACAGCAGCCATTACATGGTCTACTGAGGGTGGAAAAATAGCTCGTTCTTGTGACGGAGTTATTTCTGATGAAAGGAATAAGTATCGTTGGCAGTTGCAGAAAAACTTCCCCACATTCCTTTTAAAGCCGTGGGGGAGTGTTGGCGAGGCTGAGGCCTGAGTTCCCAGCTGGGTGTCAAACACCGCCTGGAGTCTGCCCCAGTGGACATCCATCTGCCCCCACTGTCTGCCAGAGGGAGGGAGGGATAGGATGGGAGAGCGGGAAGGTCTAACATGGAGGTCATCCAAGCCCTTAAAGTGATAATACTCAAAGAAGGAAAAAATTTAAAATGCTTACAAAGTTTATTAACCTCAAAATGGGTTAGATCAGTTTCACTAGTGCCCCAGGTAGGATTAGTAAAGCTGGGCTTGTGTAGTCAGATGACGTGATTGCTCCACTGATTTAAAAGCAGACAGAGGAGAGAAGTATTTCAAATTTGTGATTGCAGAAAATACAGCAATGGCAGGGTCGTAATCTTCACCACAAAAGAGCGAGTGCCGAAATTGTAGTTGTACTAATATCAACAGACTACTGTTCATCCCGAGGGGGGGGGGGGTGAATTTCCGAACCAAATTACAAGAATTTTTAAGATTTATTGTAACACTGGCCAACATCACCAAAGACATCACAAAGGAGGAACCATTTTCTCCATTTTTTGTTGGTACATGGTCAAATAAACTACATGAGTCTCAATGCACTTAGGGCATGGTGACCATTCTGTATTTTTGAGCACCAGTTTGTATAACTACATACTGCGGTACGTTCAAACCAGACTGCTTCACTTTTGTTCAACAGCTGTGACCACCACTAGCAATTAGAGGGCCGTTGAAATGTGTATTTGTGACATGTTCAAATGGAGTGTAACAGAGACGTTCTAAAGTGGGCAAAGCTTTTAGATCGTTTCCCTTTGTAAAAGTAGGTATACGACAATAGAAATAATACTCTATTGCAGGTCTAAACTCTGTTGAACCCTAACCCTGGATTAAGAATTAAATTAATATTCATTATTATTAGAGATATACATGTAAGAAGCAGGGGTTAAATTGAGCCAGAACTGTCTGGGGTTGAAAACCAGCACATAGGCCTGTTATCAGGGGATGCTTGACTTGCACATCTTCAACAGTGTATATATTTTTACATTTTCCTCAGTCTTAATAATTCAAACAATGACTAGAACACTTTTCTTTGTAGTTGTAGAGATCATAGACCTAAATGATGTAATGTAAGAACTGCAAGCATCATCGCTTTCACGGTGTTTCCCTTTTTTCTGTCAAGGGATTTCCTTAAAAGCTACCAAGCAGATCAGTGACCACTTGTCAGTCAGTCAGTCAGTCAGACAGCACAGATGGCAGAGTGAGGTGGATGGCGAGGTAGGGAGAAAAATAGTTTAGAAACTGA
The DNA here is from genome assembly GCF_963691925.1 of Scomber scombrus. Lineage (NCBI taxonomy): Eukaryota > Metazoa > Chordata > Actinopteri > Scombriformes > Scombridae > Scomber > Scomber scombrus. The sequence goes on from NC_084985.1 coordinate 25,511,063, forward strand.
CAGGTGTTAATTGCTCTGACATTCTTTTACAAAATGATACTATAACTTTAAGCAAGATAGTTTGCAGCAGGTTACCTCCAATCTTTGGGTAGCTAACTTTTAGCTTGGAAGCTCTAGTTCAAGTTGTTCAAGCAAGCTAGCACACATATGTATGACTTTGTATGACTCTTAAAGAAAGAAATATATTTAACTTTAACAGCTCCTCTGAGGACCAAGTAAAAAAAAAAAACAAAGGAAGATTTGTAACGTTAATGTTACTGTGACGAAAACAGGTTCACAAAATGGTAACATGAGATTTCATTAATCACAGTTCAGCTCCCTGAAACGTGACACCAAATTTAACAGAACTTCATGAACTGTGAAAATTTAGTTTGATAGTTAACAATTTTAATTGACTGGTGATGAGGGCTGCTGGGCCAAAGACGCATTTCTCTTGTTTTGTATAATGGGTTGCTCAAGTGGCCCACATAGCGACGAGCACCCCAGTATTTCTCCCAGTACTCCCAATGGTCAGTCCAATGATGCACTGCCATTATTTATGGTTAGTTATTCAGATTAGGCTAATTAGGCTGTGACCTTTTACCCTTTATTGTCATGAAATAACAGGAGCAGATGGACCCAAATGCAGAGACCTACGTGAAAGAAGGGCTGCAGAAAATGGTCTTTATTCCCAGACAATGCATATGAAAACCAAAAAGTAGGCTGAGCTGAGAGGAATGGAACAGACTTAATGAAACTTGAAAAAAAAAAAATTGACAGGAACTTGACAAAGGATCCAAGAAAGACTGAACAGAAAACCAAGACTTAAGTACTAACTAAACTATTGAGGGAATGGAGAACAGGTGACTAGAAACTAGAGCAGGCTGGGAGTGATTAGCTGGGAAAGACACTGGGAGCTGGGCAGGGCTAACAAGCAAGATGCAGGGCAGGTGTGAAGGGAAAGTGTTGAGGGGGAAGCAGAATGGAGACATAAAAGGCGATTGAAGTAACAAGTCGGTCCTTCGAAAAAGTCCAACTCAAAATAAACCTTCTTCCACAGTGGACAACAGCAACCAACCAACCAAAGACCAACTCAAGAGTCAGATAGAACCATGACATTAATATCTTAACGCATAATTAATAAACTAATTATGTGTTATGGTGTGACAATGCTGTTGTTAAGGTTGGGTTAGGTTTGGGTTAGGGAAAACCTTTCAAAAGGTACAACAGACTCACAGATCCCTACTGATCTAGTTTAGGTAGGCACATGTGTTGGAGGCGTTTGTATCTTTTGTAATATGTTAAGTAGGTAATCCAATCTTGATTTAATTCCTTGATGTAGAAGTGCCATACTGAATGGCGAGGCGAGTTCAAATGTATTGTCCCTTGTCGCATTTCAGTCTGTTCTCAAATCATGTCACGCCATCAGTACTTTGAGTTAATATTAAGATTTTCCTTTTCCTTTGTCAATTCTTCGTATTGAATTCACACAGCAGAGCAACTCGGGCAACAAAGAGGAGCAGTTTGTACAGGAGAGAGGAACAGAGGAGCTGGGTCTGGAGAGAGAATAAATTGACACATTGTCTCACACAGTCGCAAATTAGCCAAAGCCATAAAGAAAAGACCAGATGAGAAAGCTCTAGAATCAAGCTTAAAACACAAGCCGAAATTTTTGGCTTCAACTCACCACGTCTTCACAATGTGTACTACAATGCCAAAATAACCCACCTCGCTCTGATCATTCAATGTTAATAGAGCTGCGGATGAAACGATGTTGGCCGTGAACTTCGCTCAAATGTCACATATACAGACATTTGTACGTTTTATATCAAAAGAGATGAGGCGAGAATTATTGACAAGTATTAGAGTGACCTGACCAAAGCTGGCTGTTATTGTGGATGAAAGCACTTCGTTAAGCAAAGAGTCTTGTCTGATTGTGTACCTTAAAACGTCAGTTGATAGCTCAGAGCCGTTGACCTTCTTGTTAGATCTTCTTGGGTTACAGAATACAACTGCAGATAAAATCACTAGTGAATTGCCTGCTCAAACATGGCCTTGATGATTTTTTTCTTAAAGAATGTCTAATGGGATTCTGCTTAGATCGTAGGCAAAAAAAGGAGTGTACTCAAAATTGAAAAGTAAGTTCCCCAGGCCTCGTAGGCTGGCGTTTTCTGAACAATAGGTTGGAGTTGTCTGTCTTAGATGCAGTCGAGCACTGCACAGAGACCAACCTCTTCACAGCTTTTCTTGGCAAGTTATACCGCCTGTATGATCAGTCCACAAAGACTTTAAGAGAGCTGTATTCTCTGAAGTAGGTGTATGTTTGAAAAGGAATGGTCGAGTCTTAGTGATAAGGTGGGTGGCTTCATCTTTCAGAACAGTAAATGCTGTTTGGGCGATGTATGTTGCACTCTACAATCAGCTCACAGCTGCAAGTTAAGATGTGAACCAAAATTCAAGTGAAAGATGTATGTTTGAGGGGCTAACAGCAAAGTCCAGTTTAATTGCTTTTGTTAAAAGCATTGGACTGATGATGGATGCACTTGAAAAACTTAAACACCTGTCTGAGGCTCTGCAGTCCAGACAGCTTAAACCATCTAAATCAGCCAATCTGATTAAAAACGGGGAAAAAAGCTGGATGTTTTCAATAGCATGAGTAGGAACCCAGACAATAGTCCATTCTACATAACTGCATGTGAGGCAGTGCAGCAAGGTGTTTTTAAAGGTATAACACTACAGAGTGACAGCAGGCAGAGGGTAATAGATCCTAGAACGTTCTATGCAAACGCATGCAAACAAGAATGGTTAGAAGTGTTGGATAAAAACATATTGCTAAGCCCTCAACCATTAATGTATGGGAAAAATGAAGAGAGAGAATTATGCAATATTTTGAAATGAGCTTTCTCCAGTTTTAAGCAAAGTTACAGGGATTTTAAAGAGATCTATAAAGAGAATGCCAGTATATTGTTCTTTTTGCACAGTGTGAGAGGTTGCTCTTAAATGAATGCAGTTGTGACAGTTTCGCTCACAGCTGAAAATTGAAAATGTCTCCTAACTAATGTTCATTATAATGGTTGGACCATTCCAGTCCACATGTCGAAGTGTCCTTGAGCAAGACACTTGTTAATGTTTGTACTGGTTGTGTTGCTGCATGCTTCACCCGGAAGCAGACACATGAGGCAGCACCTTGACGGCGGCTCTCCCTCAATCGGACTTTTAACCCGTTTTTACCAGTTTTAGACTATATTTTAGATCTACTCTTACAGATCTAGAATTATTATCCAACAGTCTTTAACTTGGCTGAAGGGTTTTAGTCATCTACGTGTATTTTAGGTTTTCTGTTTTTACGCTGTCACCGCCAGCTAGTTTTTCCCACGCTGTCATTCTGAGTCTAAATTGACATTTTTAAATGATCTTAACTAAGAGATTTTAATGGTCTTACTGGCTCTTTCATCCATTTATATACTGCGCCGTGGCCCACAAAATACACCCACTGTTTTCAATTAAGTGTTTTTACCCTCTGCCCCGGCTACCACTCAGCCAAGTTCGTCCTAGCCCTGGTGGCTAAGCTAACGTAAACAATGCCAACTATGCCAAGCGAGGATGTTATACTGCTAAGAAAAGCCAATAAAAAGATTGCTGACTTTAAAGGAGATATCCATAGGCTCTCAAACGAACTCAAAAAGAAGGACTCACCACTGTCGAGCTTCATGGAGGTGGCCTCCGGGCAGTCCAAACAGTTGGCATCGTTCGACGTACCCCTCCAGGACACAGCGGTGTGGGACCCCTCCGCCTGTCCGCGGCCCTCCTGCTCCACATCTAACCTCCAGTCACCCTGGACCGAGGTGGTGGTCCGTGGTCACAAGCGGGACTCAGACGGGATTGCCTCTCCCCCACGCCTGAGCCTGTCCAACCGCTATGCAGCCCTGTTGGATGACAATCCGACCCACACGGCTTCTGACCCTGCGGCTCCATCTCCCTCGGACCTGGACCCGAAAACTGCGCCTGCCGACACCGCAGCTTTCCCTCCGCTGGTCTCTGGCGGCTCTCCAGTCGTCGGCAGTTCTAAGGGGAAGCCAATTGTACGGCCTTCATCCCGGTCCTCGACCTCGTCTGCCCGGCGGAGGATCCTGAAGGAGGCTGTTCTCCGTCGCTCCGGTGGCCTCCCTCCACATGAGCCGACGGGGAATCCAAGCAGATCAATGCTGGGTCCAATTTATTAGCGGTCTTCTTCCCACACTGTCCCGCGGACCAGAGCGTTTTAGCAGACTCCGCAGCCTTAACACCTGGCTCCAGTCCGCCTGCAGAGCCCACAATATAGGTTTTATAGACAATTTTAATCTGTTTTGGAACTGTTCCTCACTGTTCAGGGCTGACGGAGTCCATCCTAACACGATGGGTAACCAAATGCTAGCTGCTAACATACAGCACGCTGTCCAATCATAGACTGTATATAAAATGGACGTAAAATCTGTGACGTCACCCATTGGTTGTGGACTGCTGCTTGGAAGCGAATAGTATCTGATCTGAGCAGCGCCATCTTGAAAATTTCAGGTGCATGCTGGGTAAAAAAAAAACACGGATTCTACTTATGGCGCTTTTCCACTACACAGTTTCAGCACGACTCGACTCGCCTCGGCACGGTTCCTTTTCCATTACAAAAAAGTACCTACTCAACGTGGGCGGGTCGTGATAGCACGGCTCCGCGAAACTGCCGTGACTTCGTTTTATACGCGACACAAAACACATAAACAATGGAGGACATTGAGGCAGTGGTGTACTTGCTGCTGTATGTGGCTTTTTGTCTCACACAAAGCAAGAAAATTGAGCCGTATGGCTGTAACTATGGTTGTAACGCTGCTGCCGGTATTTAAAAATGCCGGGTTTGATTCTTGTGTGGGACGGCTCATGACGCTTCCAGCGACAACTACCAATCAGCGGCCAGCAGTGTGTCGACGTCACATTTTAGTACCGGCTTGGCTCGCTTGGAACCTTACCAGAGCAGGTACTAAAAAAGGACCAGGTACCAGGTACTTTCCCTAGTGGAAACGCAAAAAGAACCGAGGCGAGTCGTGCTGGAACGGTGTAGTGGAAAAGCGCCATTATATGGGCATTAGGAGGAGCATGAGGCGCCCTCCTGAACCTGTGAACCAATCAACCTGTCAATCACAACGTAGCCACGCCCTAATGCATACCCTGCTCTATCGTCAAATATAAAATCAGGGAGGCCAAAATTTCCCAAATGAACGTCATACTGCATTGAAGAAGACTTTAAACTAGCGATTGAGACCATAAACACATTTTGAAAACGATTACTGAGGTTATAAATCAAGTGAGAAGTTGGTGAATTCTCCATTGACTTGTATAGAGACGGAAGTCCTTTTGACACCAAAACGGTCGCCCCCTGGTGGCGAATGACTGTTTACTTCTCACACCCCCTTCCAGGTGCCTTCTTCTCCTCTCATAGTCACAGCTCATGGTGCTGTTCTCCCTAATAGCTCCCCCTTCAGGTCAGACCTTTCATTACCACCACCACCGGTCACTTTCCCCATACAGTCCATTATTTCTCATCATAGACTCATCGCAGCACGCCCAGTATCACGCCATACTGCAGTGAATCATAACAATTTGATCCATGCTTCTCGGCAAACTCTTACAGCCCCTGCTTTTAACTCTAAACCAGTACACTTTGGTCTTTTAAATATTAGATCTCTTAATAATAAGTCCTTTTTATGTCATGATTTTATTACTCTTAACCACCTGGATTTCTTTATCTTAACAGAAACTTGGCTATCTTTATATATTTTATATGTCTTGTTACCTCTCTCTGTGTTGTGTGTCTTGCTTTATATTTTACTGCTTTTTGCCTGTCTGTCAAAGCAGTTTGTGAAACTTTGTTTTTTAAAGGTGCTATATAAATAAAGTTTATTATTATTATTATTATAACTGGAATAAGCAGCAAAATAGAGTAAGCAGTGATGGTTTCTGTTTGTTCTCAACTAAATTATCTCAGATCATCTACTGCTATATTATGGAATACTCTTCCTAAAGCTATAAAAGATGTGGACTCTGTGAACATGTTAAAATGACAGCATACATATTTATTTAATCTGGTAATTAGTGTCATTCTTACTGATATTTACTATATGTCAAATTTTTTTAACAAATTTGTTAATTTGTTGTTTTATTGTATAGTATTTTATTTTTCCTCTGTAAAGCACTTTGAGTTCAATCTCTTGTATGACAGGCGCTTTATAAATAAAGTTTATTATCATTATTAACTGACATCATTTGCACTGGAAGAGTCCTTTTCTGAAACCTCACCACATACAGCACATGGACTGCAACGTCGCATTGAGATTCATCAAACATATTCAAATATGATAATATCATTATTGTTTGTCTAAGGAGTTATCTGTTTTGATATTTTATAATATCAGCATATAATATACTTTTTTACAAACTTGTTTTTTTCCTTATATCATTTTCTGTTTTCATGATAATACTTGCTTGAAACTTTACTGGGATTGTAGACCACTCTCTGTCTCCACAAGGATGTATTTTTACGGATTTATCCTTCACCTTTTATACCCAAAGGTACAAATTAAAAGACCAAACATGTCATTAGGTTTTAGTGTGCAGTATCCTGTTTTGCACTCCCATTGTATGTAACCACATTTGCCTTCATCATCATACTCTCTATAGCACGCGTTCAAAAATATATAGATTATAAGTTTGCTTAAATGCCTGCTTGCAAGATATAGAAGTCAGTGGCTGGCTGATTTCAGTTCATTTTCCATTTGTGTGCACATATATGACAGCGCCAGAATTAAGAATAGAATGGATTCTGGCAGTAATTATTCATTTCAAATATGTACACACACACAAATGAAAAAATGTCATCTTGATTATATGATTTCATTTTATTACTGGCAGCCAAACAATGTTTTAATGATCTCATGTAAGGTTTGAAAAGGTGTTGGCTGCCTGTGTATATAACATTGTTAGTTGTAAATTAATTCCAGTTTAATGTAACTATTAAAAAGACTTGGTGTAATTATTCTCTCCCTAACAACACCATTCCTATATTTGACAGATATACACAGGAGAGCGCTCTTAAAGATAGATTAAGCCATCAGTACTTTCGTGCATTGCCAACAGTGTCTAGAATGACTTTGATTAGCATTTTAGTGTTCAGAGCAGAGGGTAATCTCACCTTGTTATATTTTATTTACAGTTTGTAAATGATATATATCAGATTTTGTAGTCTATGCGCACACATGTGCAGTGCACCCATGGCAACCCTAAAGAGAGAAGCCATCACTAACTGTTAAGCCAAAGTAAGTACGCTTGAATAGCATGTAAACAACCGTGTGATTAGTGATTGAGTTACTAAAAGAAGAAGAGAGCTGAGTGCTTGAGCAGGACTAGTGAAACTTTAAATGTATAGCAGGTAATTAGCCACAGTAATGAAGATTACAGCTAATTGGACAGGGTGGAGAACAGCAAAAATACTACGAGTAACACAAGCAAACTGGAAATGAGACCGTATGCATACAGCAGCACGTCTGGGCAGAGGTGATTTCTGTAGGTTAATGTTATTGTGGTTGTTTTCATTTGTATAATTTAGTTGGAATTGAAATGCTTATTTTTAGACTTTGCATTCTGAGCCATCTCACGTGTGTGCTGTATCACACTGCAGCACTACATTTTTCTATCAAGATCACAAGGAATGAAGAATAGGACTCAAATTGTACCTGTAAAGACAAACTAGAAGCATTATATCCCTTTCTGCAGCCTAATGTTATGCATGCGAGGCATTACTGAGACTTTTGAGTACAGACAAAGGTCATATTTTCGTGTGTAACGTGGCAACTAAAACTTGTTTACAAGTTGACAACAACTGGTTCTAATGCCTAAAACAATACCATATAACAAAGGCTATTTGGGTTTATAGTGCAATCAACTGGTTTCGGAACACCATCCTGTTCCAGCTGTTCAGAGACCTCTAAACATCTTTTTTTGGACAACCAGGCCTGAGTCACCTGTTTGTAAGACGGGTGGAAAGTGAACCACAGAAGAAGTTGTGAAATTCCGTACCATATTGCAGAGACAAATGACTACAGTAAAGAAACAGCGGCAGCATCATGAATGAATATGACCCTTACATTTCTCACTTTGATCCTCAGTTGCATTCTCTTTGTTGTTGTTTTTTCTTTTCCACTAAGTATATTCATTGCGGTCATTCATTCCTTCGCTGTAGCACCAACATAAAGGCTTTGGCATTGTTTTCAAAGTTCTCCTAGCAACCACAGCTGGTGCTGTCACGGAGGCCCATTGGAGGATTGACTGCGCAACATATAATAGCTAAATATATAACAGGTTGTCAAGAAAAGACAGATTTGTACCTGAGCGAGTTGAGAACCAAACAAGTGGTTAGGGAGGGAGAGAGGAAATGGAATTGCAGTTGCTAAGTTGCTAATAGGTTCGGTGGTTGCATGAACTTCAGATAAGTTTTCACTGAAATTGGGAGTGAGTCGATAATGACAGGATTTTCATATTACTTCCGTCAGACTTGGGATTTTTTCATCATTATGTTCCATCTTATGGCCTCGCCTTGAAAATAGACTCACTGCTGGGAGCCCTGCTGTTTCCCACAACGCTGATTGGACTTTTGCAACAACACCCTGGCTGCTCAGTGGTCAGCCGGCATCCTGGAGCGATGTCTCAAAAACCAAGAATACACACCCTTGCTGATGAGCATGAAAGCATCCAAACAGGGGACATGGTCCATGTTGTGTTCATGATAAAGATTAAAAAGTAAATAAAGATTGCATTTAAAGAATGAGGTGGGTGTACATGTGTGTGTGTGTGTGTGTGTGTGTGTGTGTGTGTGTGTGTGTGTGTGTGTGTGTGTGTGTGTGTGTGTGTGTGTGTGTGTGTGTGTGTGTGTGTGTGTGTGTGTGTGTGTGAGACAGAAAACTAAAGAAGCACAGAGGGAGAAAAGCTGAAGAGAACTACAAATTAAAGCAGAATAACTTTCACTACTTTTGTTTTTTAAATCTTGAGGGAAAGTCTGGAATTCTGATCAGTGATGTAATGAGTGGTAAACTCACCTACTCTTAATTTAGCCATATTTTCTGGCTGATTTAAATGTTAATTATGTAAATTCAGTGTACAACATGTTAAGCACTGATGTAAGTTTTATGAAATATGTTTAATTTATAATCCAAAACATTTTCATTACGTCAAACTCTGGTTTTCTACCATTTAAAGCAGAATGGCTGAGTCTTCCATTCTTATTTCTCACTCTTCTGTTATGGTTACTAGCAGTTCAGAGAGTGTTTGCTGTACTATTAAAACACAGTTGCAGTTACCAGCAGTGACCACAGGTGTCGCTATATAAACCAGGACGAGAATCTTAACCCTCCTGTTGTCCTCGGATCAGAGGACAATAGGCGTTTACTCAAATATTATTGACCATAATTTCCAAATATTTGTGTAAAACCTGTGGTTATAAGTTAGAATGAAATCTGGCTAAAAAGGTGTGACACAATACTGGGTGATAATTTATAGCTTATGCTTAATAAATAGTCAAACCAGACCAGGTCAATTATGAGCCAGGAGGACAAAAATTGCACAGTCTATGGGAAGACAACAGAAGGGTTAAGAAGTAAATATAAATGTAAATTTGAAAGAGGCTGTGCTCAGAGTCCCCTGAGGACATAATAGAAACGGTTCACGCCAATTAATTTTGAAAGAGCAACAGCCAATGGATAAACACCAACACTGGGACCGATGTTGTAACTTTACTCAGTCAGTCAGTGATGGACAGACGTTCAGGGTTATAGGGCGGGTTTGTGGAGTCCAGTCAAAAACATACACACATGAAAATGTGACAAATGTTGCATTGGATTTCTTTTCATTTGACCCATCTCTGTGCTTATTTACTGTGGTAAAATACAAAAAAAGAAACATGCATAATCTTAAGTCTGTATAACGGTTGTCTAAACACACTATGAACAGCCATTTTTAGAGCCATGACTTGATATGATATTTGCAAATCAATGAAAACTATTTATGATTGGATTTATTCCATTCTTCACCAAACCCTAAAGTTCTGAACTCTTTTGAAATGCTAAAAATGTAGTAGCTTTCCATGCAAAGCTACGACACACTGACAGTTACTAATTGGAATACCTCTCTACTAATCATGACATTACTCGTATTTTCCAACAATCACCAGAACAAAATGATTTGATTGGGTGGGTGGGGGTTTCTATTCATAGATCTCTTTTTATTTAACAGTTGCATCAAAGTGCATGTGTATATAACTGTAGGTATGGGAGGATCTTAATCACATCTTAAACATGAAGAGACAAGTCCCCACTGTAAAATCAATCACCCTGTTACAACTGTACAACTTAATCCTCTACTAACTCTATTTTCAGATATCTTATGTTGTGCCAACAGTGCCAAAAGGTCTAGGTTTCAGTTCACAATCTACTGTATCTCTTCACTCACATGGTACAAATTTGACCATCTTGCAGTAGCTGTACTTAAACAGTCTGTTAGCATTATGGTTGATCCAGGAGACAGATCATTAAAGGGGAACTCTGCCAATTTTAAACACATGAACATCTGTTTCCAGGTGTTTGAGGTTACCTGAACCTCTGACTGAATTGCCAGCAGTCAAGTTGCATTGTGGTTAATGTAGGTGTTGAAAAGTATGGAATAAAAAAGACAACATCACTGATTATGCTATACTGATTTTGATTTAAAACAACTGTCCATCATGAATCCTGCAGTGTTATAGGAGTGTAATGCTAAATCGGTGGGGCTTCAGTGGTGAAAATGTAAAATAAAAAAGTCCAAAGTGCTAATTTCAGGCTTGCAAGTATCTTGGTTTCCCTCCACGCACAAGTATGTTGCTGGCTGCTGGATTCAGTGCAGACCCCCTGAAGTTTTACAGGATGTGCGGCGGTGCAGTTTGCTCTTTAACTGCAGGCATTTAGCCAATTCCTCCAGCCATTAACCTCCACCTTTTTCCCATCCCTCCCCTCCAGCAGAAGCTGTTACAGGTCTTGATACCTCAGTTGAGGCTGACCTGAGCTGTCGGGACCTCCCACGTGTTGGCTCGCTAGGTCAGGACCACCAATCTGGGACTAAGAACCCAGAGATCCTGGAGAGGCAGCGGAAAGAATCAAAACCAGACCTTGCACTGAGCTGTGAAGTGCTCTCTTTAGCATCGGCTCCAAATCTTTCAGAGGAAGTCTGGAAAGAGAATAACTGCTCTAAAACCACTGGAAGCTTTGAGTATTTGTATATTTAATGTTTTATGTGTTCTTAAAAAAAGGTTTCTTTACGAAACAGATCTAAAAATGGAAAAAACAAAAAACTTCATGGCTTTTTCTTTGCTCACTGAGATGTCGGTTATCTCAACCAGAAGTTATGACAAAGTCCTGCATCTAAAACCTTTTTCAGTCTGTTCATTTATTGTTTTTCACCAATCTAAAGTATTCTTGTAAAGCACATTTTGAACCCCTTTCAGGTAATTAACATGTTAATGTTCATTAAAAACTGTCCAAACAAGAAAAATGAAATTATTGGTTGCCTAAAACAACCTACATTTACAGGAGGAGGCTGTGGTGGATAGATTGGTCAACAATGTGTTATCTTAATATATCAATAATAATAATCTTTCCCTAAACTTTAACCAAAACTGGTTGAGGGTACTTTGATAGATTGATTAATGAAGGTTTAAAGCAACAGAAATCTCTTTTTTCCTCATTTCGGTTCTTTTTTAATGCTAAAATATCCACAAGTATGGCATATTATGGCCTTATAAAGTTAACATGGTCAACTTGTTATAGAATACCTGTTTGTGAACACCTGGTGAATGTAAGTTCAGTATTCACTCTCCTTTTCCTTCTTTTTACGCTCTCCTCTGGAAAATATCTGGCTCTATGTTAATCAGTTAGTTGCTAACCTTGTCTGTCTGCCATTTGGCTCTGGGCGGAACAGATGCCCTCTTCCTGCTGGAAACGAGGTTGAACGGTTAGAGTGAACCGAATCAGTGAAGTCGTGGGCTGTAAAAACCAAAAGAATGAGCTGAAAGAGGCTAAAAGGTTGAGTGGACCAGAGGGGAACTGCAGACAGGAGATCTGTGGGTTCATCACTACAAACACCTTTGCCAATGCAGGTAGTAACTTTACTCTCCATTCATATAAAATATTAGTTAGTGCAGCTTTTACCAAATATTAACTGTTGAATGCGACTTATCAAAAAACACTCATGAGGCTTGTATTGAAAGGCAATGACAAACAGTCTTTTTTCTATGTTTAGGGTTGCTGAAACTTCCATATGTGATGGACTGTATGTCTGTTCCTTCTATTCATTTATTCTTTTCACTTATTTTCTCTTCAGTCTGTCTCTTGATTTTTATTCCACATAATCTAATAAGCTTTCAGGTAACAATCAAATGAATAGTAGTCTATTTCCTATCACAAGAACTCTGAGAATGCTCTCTTTGTCTTTATACAGCTTCCAAACACTTTTCTTCTATTATTTTTTCTATGATCTTTGTTCTCCAGTATATTTTAAATGAAACTACAAGATAAAAATTGGCTGTGTGTTCTGAGGAGTTTCATACCTTTATATATACTGTATGCATGTAATATATACCCACAGACTTCCCTCTCTCTACTCCTCCTCCAACCTGTAGTGTTTTCATCTTGGCACCATCCCCTCCGAAACCATCTTGGCTCGTATATCTGAGTGCTTTTCCGAGCCCTACGCCTGCTCCCTCATTCACTAATCACTAATCAGAGCTCGCTGCCCTGCTGGTCCACAGTTAACCTCTAGGCACTTGGGAGATGCTTCTCCACCTCCTCTGCATATGGCCGTTGTAGATTTTGGGCGGCGGCCAAGGAGCCCTCTCGCGCCCGGCCGGCTGCCCACCCGCCAAAATGTTGGCCCCGTACTGAGGCACAAAGGCATTTGTATGCCAGTCATGTTTCGGAGGGGGCCGCTGCCTCTTTAAGACTGTGGGAAAAAGAGCATTTCTACACTGCAACAGCCCCGTTTTCACACATTCCTGAGGAGGGCATATTGAGCTCATTATCATAGCTAACTACAATGGCTCTTTGTGCGGGATATGGGATTTGGGAAGATGCCAAATATCCTCGGGTGCACATGTGTGAATCTTTCCTCATATTTCTTTGTGTGTAAACTGAAACATAACGGATCAATTCAATAATGCTTGATATGACTTGTGATGAGTTATAACCTATAAGTAATTCAATTTTAAATTCAAGTTATTTTATTCTAATCAGAAAAATAACACCCAAAAAAATACATTTGTGTAATTCAACTGCATTAATTTCCCCAAATATAATCACATGTTCTTGCATTCATCATATTTTCACATTGTTGTTAACAATAATCTAGTTTAGAGAGGTTAACTTACTAGCTTTTCCTGAGTTTACAACTATATATAACCATGTTCATTAGCAAAGTGAGTTTGAAAAAATAAAAAAAAAATACTGTCTTTAATTATAACGCTGGTATTATTTTATTTTAGTCCCATTCTCGTGAACACGATATCTCAGGAACACGCTGAGAGAATTTCATCAAATTTGGCACCAATGTCTAGTGGGACTCAATGATGAACTAATTAGATTTTGGTTGTCAAAGGTTAAAAGGTCAAGGTAAGTATCACCTCATGTTCGTCCCATTCTCTTGTGAATGCGGTATCTCAGGAGCACGTTAAGGGAATTTCATTACATCTGGCACAAATGTCCACCTGGACTCAAGGATGAACTGATTTGAATTTGGTGGTCAAAAGTCTTTGTGATCTCAAATAATAATGTAAACTGCAACTTCACTGGTTGGTGGAGGCATCCAATCATGAGGCGGTATTTCTAGTTCTTTATTATCACCAAATCCCATTAAAAGACCAAACTTGCTAATGCATGAGGTCGCCTTAAAATACTTTACATCTTCCCTATTCCCGCAGAAACGTGAATAATATGGCTTCTTTTTTTTAAGGCTCAGTCCTTAAAACAGCTTGTTTCTGTAGTTTTTAATGAACATTACTCAAGCAGGACAGAATAGTGCATTTGTTGGGGACTATTTTCATCCACATTTGGTGCTCTAGTCAGCAACTCTGGCAGCAAGACAGTGTGTGTGGTTGAGTCAAAATAAACTACAGTGTGTGATATGTTTCATTTTTTGGCTCTATGCTCAGAGGAATAAGATCACACACTACTTCTTATGAGGATAAAATGATTTAGTTTGTTAATAAAGTAAAAGTATACAACCTACTGAGTCTTCTCTTTTAGAAGAACTCCAGCACTGAGTTTTCTTGTTTGTAGAGTTGTTAACGCTGTCTTTGTTAGCAACCCTGGTGTGACTGTATGTGCGATGTGGCAGGTGTGTTTGACTCAATGAGTGTGTGTTGTAGTAGTAGCGATGATAGCGGGAGGGCGGTGGGGGCGGGGGGGGCCGGGCGGGCGGGGATTGTGTATTGTGTTACACAGGAACACATTAGCAGCCAGCCACTCTGAAAGTGGCGCGCTCGTTTCCTACTAGGATGCTCCCAGCAGCCGCACTGATCGAAGCCGACATCAACAGCTTTCCCTCAGCCCTCACACACACACACACTCACACGCATACACAACGCAACACAGCGGCAGAAAGCACAAAACATTTCCCATTACAAAAATGGCGACAGCAGCAGAATCAATTGGAATCTTCCTTCTACGGTGACGCCAGTGAAACAGAGCCGAGCAAGAAGAAGTTATTGAAACAGATGCAGCGCGAGGCCATCATGTTTCTGAATGTATTCCCACTCGCAGACTGAAAATAGAGACCCCCCACCCTGAACACATCACCCCGACGTCTAGACCCAATCTCCGATTCTCCCTCGCTGCATGTGGTCGAGCGATTCTTTCCTCTGCCAGGAAAAAGGTTAAAAGGGGCTGTCTTTCATCAGCTCATCATCCACAGCTCGCCCTGCATAATTTATGGGCTTGTTACTGTAATCAAAAATTCTTCTTTATTTTTTATTTTTGGGGGGGGTGGCGGCGGGGGAGATGCATGGTGGAGGCAATGCTCTCTCCGCACAAACAGTTTCCCGCGAGCCCGGGCCTTTTCATGTGAAATGAGATACTGCTGTGATGTCCCTCGGGTAGGAGGCACACAACACACACACACAACACACACACACACACACACACACACACACACACACAAAGTTGCGGATAGAGAAACTCTGTGTACACATGTATCACAATATCTCAAAAACTTCCCTCTACTCTACTACTCATGAATGTTAATGAGGACATAACGTACAGATAGATTCTCACACACTGTAAAATGAGCCAACGCCTGTGATGCTGTTGGTTTACAGACTATTGTTGGCCAAACTAATTGATCATGAGGTCATGTTGTGTGTGGGGTTTTTTTTTTTTTTTGTTTAATCCAAAAAAACTCTTTGCAGTTGCATCAGAAGTCTCCTAGCAACCAGGTCTTGCCCCCTATAGAGGGATGGTGGTGGGAAAATACGCTGCATAAATATGTATACTGTATATAGTAAGCTACACACAACAAAATGATCTAAAAAATGTAGGAAAGGAACAGAGATAAAACAGGCTATTAATATTCTAAATAGCTTCTTTTTTGGAGCATGCCACTACTGAGGCAATGCATGTTATCTCATTAGCATCAGACAACTCTCGCAATCAACAATCATGTTAAAATATGTTAGTGAGGCGGTGTTAATAAATTGATAAACTCACACTCTGGTTCTTATCATTAATGCTGCTTGTTTTCACCCTCGCCGCTTCTGCAGATTTCCTCATGCACCATCCAGTTTCCTCTTTTTCTGTACTTTCGACTTTCGTCGTGCATTACAGTATCTACTTAGGGATGTTTGTTTGATAGGGTCTGCTCTTTGTGCAAGGTAAACTGAGCTGTCCCGAAATGTATCTGTGGCTGTTGTCAGAGCAACGAGTCCTTACGTAAGCTCAAACCTGCAAACATGTCGCTTTATTTCAAGTTACCAGGATCCTGAGTCGGTGTTGTTTTACCCCAAGCAAGCTGTCTGACAGTGGGAAAGCACTTACAGAGCCAAACATTATTCAAACCCCACAACTTTATTTTAAATTCTACTCGAGAGTCTAAAGTTTAAATGTTGAGTAAATGTTTAAAACTCTTCAGAAGACATCCAGAATAATAACGATTTATGAAGCGTTGGATTTTGGTTGATATTTGCTTGTCAGAGGAGGGAAATAAGAAGTCATCAGGATGAGTTCGTGCTATTAATGATTCATAAATTAAAGACTGAACTAACTATATTAACACAAAACAGCCATAAAACTGTTATATTCTAGGCTACAATAAGTGACAGAAAGAAAACACTTGAAAGTCAGTCATGGAACCAGAAAATGTGGCATTTGGAGACATTTTCATGGAGAGTTGGCATTTAATTATAATATAGTAATCAATTATTACAGTGCTCTTATTCATTTGGTTGCTTCTGTTAATGGTCATACGTTTCCTGTCCTCTGCATCTTCCTCTGTCGCGTCAACCGCCTGCATGTCTTCCCTCACCATATCCATTAACCTCCTCTTTGATCTTTCTCTTTTCCGCATCCTTCTCCCACTTCAACCGGGATGTCTCGTCCTGAACGTGTCCAAACTTTCTCGATCTCGCCTCTCTCTCTTTGTCTCCAAACCGTCTCCAACCTGAGCTATCCCTCTAATATATCAATTCCTAATACTATCCCTCCTCATCATTTCCAATGAATCTCTTACCATCTTCAACTCTTCCACCTCCAGTTCCACCTCTTGTCTTTTCGTCAGTGCCACCTCCTCCAAAACCATACAACATAGCTGGTCTCCCTACCCTTCACTTTCACTCTTGCTGGTACCTTTCTGTCTTCTCTACCCCATTACTTTGAACAGTTGACCCTGCGAGTATTTGAACTCATACTCCTTCGCCACTTCTTCTCTTCCCTCCCATTCATGCACGTACATTCTGTATTGCTCCCACTGACTTTCATTCCTCTTCTCTCCAGTGCAGACCTCCAGCTCTCTGCACTGTCCTCTGCCTGCCCCCTTCTCTAACTCCAGATCACAATATGAACATCATAGCTCACGGAAACTCCTGCCTGGTCTCGTCCGTCAACCTGTCCATCACCACCGCAAACTTGAAAGGGCTCGGAGCCGATTCTTGATGTTATCTCACCTCCACCTTGAACCCATCCGTCACTCCAATCGTCACACTGCCCCTCATACATATCCTGCACCACTCTTACATACTTATCTGCCGCTCCTGGCTTCCTCTTCCCCGTCATATGCTTTCTCTAGATCCACAAAGACACAATGCATCTCCTTCTGACCTTCTCTATAATTCTCCATCAATATTCTCAAAGCAGACTTCACATTTGTAGTTCTCTTTCCCGGCATGGAACCGGCACTGCTGCTCATTAATCATCGCCTCTCCTCTTAACCTTGCTTCCTCGACTCTTTCCCATAACCTCATGCTGTGGCTGATCAACTTTATACACCCTTATTCTTGAAAATCAGTACCAATACACCTTTTCTCCACTCCTTTCACTTTCCAAGATTGTTTAACAATCTAGTTAAGAACTCCATTGTCATCTCTCCTAAACATCTCCTTGCCTCCACAGGTATGTATGTCATCTGGACCAACTGCCTTTCCATTCTTCATCCTCTTCAATAGCTGCCCTCACTTCATGCTTGCTATTCCACCGCACTTCCTAAACCACTATCCCCAACATCATCCAACCTCTTCTCTCTCTCAATTTCTTCATTCATCAGCCCCTCGAAGTACTACCCCCCCCTTATCAGCACTAGTCAGCACATTTCCATCTCTATCTTTCATCACCCTAACCTGCTGTACATCCTTCACAGCTCGGTCCCTCCGTCTAACCAATCAGTTCCAGCCATCCGACATCATCACCCAGTGCCTGTCTTAACTGTCTTCCTTCTTCAACTTCCACCATTTGATCTTTGGCCCTGTCTTCTTTCTCTTCCTTTTTCTGGTCTCCAACGTTATCTTTCAGACCACCATCGGATGTTGCCTAGCTACTTTCTCCCCTGCCATGACTTTACAGTCACCAATCTCTTTTAGATTGTACCTACTGCATGAGTCATAGTCCACCTGTGTGCACTTTCCCCCCACCTTACATCACCCTGTGCTCCTCCCTCTTCTGGAAATCAGTTTTCACCACAGCCATTTCCAACCTTTTTGCAAAATATACCACTATCTGTACTTCCACATCCTTCTCCTCGACACCAGACCTGGCCATCATCACTTCTGTTCCCTTCACCAATATGCCAATTGAAGTCCGCTCCAGTCACCACTACCCCCCTTTGGACACATTTTCCACCACTTTATCTGACCTACTCCAGAATCCTTCTTTCCCTTCAATCTCGCACTCAACTTGTGGTGCATATGCGCATTATCACACCTTCAATTTCCAGCTTCACTTACATCACTCTGTCTAATGCTCTCTTCACCACCAACACGTTTGACATTCTCTTCCTTCAAGATAACCTTGACCCTATTTGTACTCCCATCCACACCATGGTAGAACAGTCTGAACCCACCTCCGACGCTCCTGGTCTTACTCCCCTTCCACCTGGTCTGTTGCACACACAGTATACCTTCCTTCTCTCCATCATATCAGCCAGCTCTCTCCTTTTACCAGTCATAGTACTGACACACTCCAGCCCTTCCTCCTCTTCTTCTCCTTCGCCCAACAGTAGCATAGTTTCCCCTGGCTCCCTGCTGGTCAACAGTACCTGGGGCTTCGACCGATCTGGTGTGGAAATATTACATATTTGATTTGGCATAGGTTTTACACCGAATTCCCCTTCTGATGCAGCTTTCCTCATTTATCCAGGCTACACTGAGAACACACTGATGAAATTTCACGTTCATCTGCTGAAACTCTGCACAGTGAGGTTCAAATGTGTAACAATCAGCAAAACACATCTTTGAGGTCAAACTATACTGTACCTCATAGCATGCAGCTTTCATATATTTGGAAAGACTCTTTTCTGCTAAATAGTACCATTGTTCTGCATGTGTATTCATCTCAATATGTTGAGCTGCTCTGTTACAACTTAACTTTTCTTTTCTTTGCTGATGGACTTTATGGTTGTGTGTTATATAATCTTATATCTTTCTACATGTTGGCTGAAGAGTTTAACTACCACTGCAGCTGTATGATCCACCTCCAGGCTCAAACTCCTCTCTGCAGGGCTGAACTTTCAAGTCTGCTCCACTGACATCCCCTGCAGTGGCACAGAAGGGCGGGAACTCTCCAATCATTACTGCTGGAATGGTGTGTGGTGCATGCGAATGTGCTGCATGAAAACACGCATGTGGGTAGAAATGTTGGTACGCGGTGCTTATGATGTGTGTGTGTGTGTGTGGCGTGCAGACGAAACTGCCTAACGAGCGATGAACACAGCCATCTCACACTATCGGAATCTTTACCCGCAGACTTAAAATACTGTCCTCGCTGTCAGTGCTGAGTGGAAAAAAGAAGTTTTTACCAACAGAAACCTGCAATCTTATATGATTCAACCACTGGTCATCCACCTCATCAAACTCCAGCCCATACCATGGCTCTTGATAATGCAGCCTCTTTCCCACACAGCTACCGGCAATCTGACCTGAGAGGCTGGGCGATGAGTCTCAAGTCTGGTTAAACACATTCCTACACAGCCACTAGACTCTCCACCCTGTGGGCTGAAGGCCTGAAGCCCATTCCTGGGCTCTCTCTTTCTGCACTTCTGGTAAATGATTGTGAATGTGCTCAATTTTAATCGTAAGATAACATAAACTTGGCTGTTGGAGATGCAAACAGTAACAGGATACAAAAACAGAGAAATATAACAGTGCTTACAGGAGAACTTTGAAATACTTGAACAAAAGCAAGGGGAAGACCTGGTCGTTAGGCCCCTATTGACACCTATCAGCACCCTTTGTGTACGAGCAATGCCCCCCTTTATGCCCCTCTTAAGTACACTGCACCACCTGGAGCAAACGATTCTCTAAATCAGTTAGTCTGAAGTGATTTCAACACAACTTTATGCTCTATGTGAGCATTGAAACTAGATTTTTGACACAGAGCCATAAGATTAGGCAATATAACAAGGCTGACTCTAATTAATATTTGTTTAACAAGCAAATTCCTGAACACATTTTCAATTAATATTATTACATAGAACCAATTGGCACACAGTGAAGTTGGACTTTTGGGGCCTCTGTGGTTTGGGGACCTGGGCCAGTTTCCTACCTTTTCCAGTTAGTAATCCAGCCTTGAGCAGCATGCATGTAGAGAGTATTTCAATTGAGTCTGTGTAAAGTAATGTTTACCTCCTTCAGATTTTTGGTCCAACAGGCTTTATGTTTGAGATGTATTAAGTGACTGAGTTCTCCAAAGTACACCTTTGGCGAGAGGGGTCAGGGGAGATGTGGTCCAGTCAACGTCAATTAGATTTATTGGTTTGGGGGATTTTTTTAGACTCATTGTCTGTCTCAGTTTATTTGACCAAAAAAATATCAGAATGACTGACCAGAAGAGCAGTAATCTATTAAAGAGTTAAATTGTATTCCATATTTTTTAAATGTTGAATAACTCATACATAAAGAAACATGTAAACTGTGAATAGAACACTAACAGCATTTGAATCTGTTGATGAGTTGGTAAATTTGGAGTTTTTTTATAAAATATGTCTCTACAAAATACATTTTGTAACAATAAATATAAAGAATATATAAGGAAATAAATAAATATAAACTTGATTTATTGTTGACTTGTTGTGTGTGCTGTGGATTTTAATCGGTTGCTCTGGTTCTGACACACAGACCTTCCTGAGCTGTCTGTAATCATCTAGCTACCTGGGTTTTCAGGCAAATCGAAGCTTGTAAAGTGCAGTTTCAGGAGTGGAAACACACCCCAATTACACCTTACCATTGCTCCTATATAAACAAACCTAACCCTCTTCCAACCTCTTTCGCTCTCGTATTCGAGTTTCACATGCAGGCAAGCTTTCACTGTCTTCCCAGAAACAGATCATACTTCCCGCATAATTGCATTAACAAAACTTGAACAAACGCTACAATTACTACTCCAAGAGCCAACTCACCACGGATCACGAACTACAGATCAACCCGTCCGACTTGACTGAAGATTTGTGTGAAAGCGGTTCTCCTCTCGTCACCCAGCAGCAGACCACAGCCAAGCGTCCCGGCCAGGCGGGGAGTTCCGGTCCTCTGAAATGAGGCCAACACGGAAGCAACTTAAAACTGCATTCTATCAAAAGGCCACCAGGGGGCGACTGTTTTGGTGTCAAAAGGACTTCCGTCTCTATACAAGTCAATGGAGAATTCACCAACTTCTCACTTGATTTCTAACCTCAGTAAATGTTTTCAAAATGTGTTTATGGTCTCAATCGCTAGTTTAAAGCCTTCTTCAATGCAGTATGATGTTCATTTGTGAAATTTTGGCCTCCCTGATTTTATATTTGACGATAAAGCAGGGTATGCATTAGGGCGTGGCTACGTCGTGATTGACAGGTTGATTGGTTCACAGGTTCTGGAGGGCACCTCATGCCCCTCCTAATGCCCATATAAGTAGAATCCGTGTTTTTATTTTTCCCGGCATGCACCTGAAACTTTCAAAATGGCGCTGCTCAGATCCGATACTATTGGCCTCCGAGCAGCAGTCCACAAACCAATGGGTGACGTCACGGATGTTACGTCCATTTCTTATATACAGTCTATGGTCGCCTGACAGCGGAGGAGACCTCAGAGTGCAGGTCTGCAACAGAAGGGTCCTGACAGTGACACCTGCAGCCAGACCCTTCTCAACGTTTTGAGAAAGGTGACAGACAGCACAGATGCTGGAGGAGAAGGAGGAGGAGAGGCCAGAGAAGATGAAAAGAAAAAAGAAGAAAACACAAAAGTTCCTCATCGACGTCCCAGCAGGTCGACCTCGCTGTCAACATCATTATGGGCTTTGCTGTGGTGGAAGAGAATCTGGGTGCTGCAGTGGGCGGAATACACTGGAATTGTTTTTTCTCATTATTTTATCAGTAGCGTCCGTCTTCGTGTTCGCCACTACCCTTTGGCTGTGCTTCATTCTGCAGTGGAAGTGAATTTGGGCGCTGCAGTGGACGGTATGAACTGGAAATGGCTTTTCTCATTGTTTTATCAGTAACGTCCCTCTTCCTGTTCTCCACTACCCTCTGGCTGTGCTTCATGCTGTGGTGGAAGTAATAAAAGTGGCTGTTCAACCCCCCCCCCGGAAAAAAAAAATACAGTCTATGGTCCCGGCGCAGCGGTGCACATACCGGCCTCGCAGGCTCTTCAACTCACGCTCCCCTGATGTGACACTCCCGGTAGATCTGCGGCTTCCTCTCCTCCACCAGCGAGGGCAAAAAAAAACAGGGAAGCAACGGGCATAGCTGCTGGAGCAACAGCTTCAACTCTCCCCTCCTAAGCTGCTTCAACAGTCCAGCCACCGGATCTCCCGCACTTCCGGGTTTTCGCCAAAGCCAATCACCACCCAGATCGGCACGCATGACGTCACAGAGCCGCGTAGCCCTAGGCCACAGCCCCCACTGGCGGGGGCAGACTCGTTACCAGGCCTCAGTCTTAAAGGGATAGTTCTGGTTTTTTGACATGAAGTTTTATGACATCCTCACTATCAGCGTCGTGCATTAGCAGTGACTTTTCCCCTTCTGCGTCTTGTGAGTTCTGGCCCACTTTTGGTGTTGAAGAAAGTAGTTCTGGCTAGTTTCTGGGGTCACAAAGATAAAGCGTTTTGCTTCAAAAAACAATATGCGCTCAAAAGAGTAATACATTTGCATCACAAAATCGTTTTCCGTAAAATAGTCAGACCTCACAATCACCTGGCACTATTTTCCCTCCCTTTGTATCACTGCGCGCTGCCGCCTGTTGACAGCTGCGCAACTTTCCATCAGCTGTTTCACGGTCTCAAAAGTATCTCATTGGTGGTGTGGTCCTTGCTCGTGAAATAAAGTTAATGCTAAAACAATAGCTAAACCAAGCTTTTTAAAGTGATATTTTAAAAAGGCAGGGGTTGAGAAAGTAGAAAAACCACTGCCTCCATCATGAGTTCATCAGACTCTTCCACCCACGGTGAGGTTAGCCCAGCTGCTTGCTCCCTGGTGGTATAGAGCTTTCTCCATGTCAGCCTGACACAGGTTCATCCACAGATTTATGTGCAACTGATGTACCGCCTTCTCAGCCAAATTTGTATATATTTTCCTGCACAGTCAACAATGGAGATCAAAGTGCTTTGCATCAACGTGGTATGGACAGTTTTCTTGGTTGAAATAGAGAGTCAAGGACACAGTTTTCTATAAAATATGCAGGCTTGGTTATTCATGAGCTGACTGGTACTGAAGTAAGATTGGCTGTAGGCAATAATAATTGAATGAGGGATATGTTACATGTGCAATTTCTGTCTAGGTTAATGCCTTCTCTGCTGTCTGGATGTTTAGTTTCTATTTTGTGCTATAAAATTGTTAATTAACAGTGCTGCAAATATACTGTTCTTTAATATGCACGGACTATATAAGACAACTTTTTGTCTATTGTGTACAGCCTTTATAGACTGATGCTCTGTTGGTGGAGCATGTTGAATTGACAGTATTTTGCCGATATTACCTTTTTGATGCAGAAAGTTGCAATGTAAACTGCCCCCTGAATTTTTTTTAAATTTGTGAATGTTTGTTCTTATTTCTTCTAACTTTTTCTGAGTGAGTTTTTCTTGGGAAAATATGGCCCACCCACTTTGGTATTGGCCCACCCAAAATACAATTTCCACCTACGCCACTGGTGTGTACAATCAAAAAATGACACAAATAGTCATGTGAAGATTGCAAAAAAAGAAAGCTTGAGTGAGAGAAGTTCAATTCCTGCCTGCTTTCACACCCCCGCACACCTGTCCAATCACTACAGGAGGTGGGCGTGATTGTCGGAACATACTGACTTCTTAAACGTTGAGGTAGGAACACCTCTTTTTTCCTGTTTCTACCTGCCCTTGACCGTTAATCATGATATCCAGCTGCAGTCTTGACTAATAATGCTCATAATCGGTTATTTCTTTGTGGGCTTTTCCTCTTTGTTCAATGATAATGAGTCAGAATGAACACAAGGTGGACCAGAATAAAAGGCAACATATATCATTACTGTCATAGACCCCAGAGGACCAGACAATCACATCACTTATGGAAAGTGAATGTTGTGCTGTGATCAGAGTCCTTCCAATTCAAATATGACAAAAAGCTTCATGTTGTAGAAATAAGTAAAATATCTTCAGTATATTCAAAATGTCTAAAATAAAGGAAGAAACTGAGAAATGATAAATGGAAGAAGACATATGTAAATAGAAAATGGATGGATTAAGAAATCTGCAATTTGTAAATGATGAAAAAAGGAAAGAAATCTTTAAAAAACTTAATTTCAAACAAATAAAATGACTAATTATTCTACTGTTATTAGAACTATTGTCTCATTACTCATTTAATTACTACTGCTAGTAATAAATATATGGCTGCCTATTGCTGCCACTATGAAAAAATATGTGCACAGTTTCTCAATGTAACAAGAAAAATGTTTCATTATAGCATGACACTATGCCATTATAATGAGAAAAACAACATGTTATATATTATGCAAGTTATGCAGCTCTTTATGCGCTGATTTCTTCTCTGCTGTTCAAAAAGAGCTCATGGTGAAATAACTCATTATGATATTATTAGTCAAAACTACAAATGGACTTGCACCATGTTGTGAATAGTTACAGACAGGTAGAACAGGATGGTAATGTACTCCAGGGGAGATAATGACTATGTGGTCACTACTTTTCACTCACTGTTAATGAGAAAGCACTAAAACACACAGACTGACACGAGCACAGCAAGGGGCTTTTTTATCTGCTTTTCACTATCTGACTGTTCAGGCCAAATCTATCATCTGCTTGCTGATGTGCATGCGTATTACCATGGTTACAGCTATATATACTGCTTATACATGCAGGCCTGTCACAATAACATCACAAAGTTATCGACTTATCACACAATAATTATTAACATCATCATGTCTATGATTGGATATGGATATGACATTTTTTTAACCTCAGTATTGCCACACTTCACATTAGCAGCTTGTCACACTTCACATTAGCAGCTAAGAAGCTATTCATGTCACATTGGCTAAACAAGTAGTGTCCTCCATTCCTCACTGTGTACGTCCTGAGTGGAGACTGCAGAAGAATTAAAGGTAAATAACTCTGTCCCCAACCATAATGACAGTCTGTGTTTTTACATCCTACACCCCACCCCTCTTGCATTATTATGTTATTATATTATCATTATATCAGTGGTATAAAATGATCTTCAAATGACAATAATATTGTTTATCGTGATTATTTCTGAGACAATAAATCGTCCAACAAAAGTAGTTATTATGACAGGTCTATATATATATATATATGTGTGTTATGGATACCTCCTTGACAAGAAAACTTTATCATTATAATGATTTTCATAATAAGGAAATACATGTTTATGTTATAACCAGAAAACTTTTCTCAACATAACAAGAAACTTCTTATAGTAACAACAACAACGTTTTTCTTGATAAAACGAGAAACTGAACGAGTTCTCTTTGTCATGTTGGCAGCAATACACTGCTATAAAAAAGAGCTTTTTATGTCGCTGTAATTATAATTATAGAGGAAAAAAGCAGGATAGACAAAACACACCAAGAAAAAAATGCTTTTGCCTCCTGACGACAACTTTTTAATGACTTAACTGACCCAAAGCTAAAGTTTATGGATGAACAGCACTATGGAGGAATATTTCTTCTTCTGTGATGCTAAACTTTTTCCTTTTTTTTGTTTTGTTTGTCCTCCTGAAAACAGGTGCCATCAGCAAAGAATGGTAGAAACTTCAGAGAAAGTAGAGGCTGAGGGAAGATAAAGAGAGTTGAAGAAGAGGCCTTTGAGTAACAGCTCATCTTTTATTTGGCAACACTTCAAATGTAGCCCGTTTACCACGTCTAGACGAGACAGCTTTCAAAGCCGGGGTAGGGTACGTTTCTTTTTCTTTTCTTTTTTTTTTTATCCAAGTATATAAAAGCTATTTACTGTAACAGCAGAAGACAGACATCTCTTTTAGTTTTCCTACCACAGACACTACTTCTACTCTACGTTGCAGATGAGTTTGTCAGATGCCTCCGTCCACCTCACTCTCTCTCTCTATGCCGAACCCTCCTCCTCCTCTCTCTCTCTCTCTCTCTCTCTCTCTCTCTCTCTCTCTCTCTCTCTCTCTCTCCTTCTCTTCTTAGCACACCGTTTGAAGCCGTGAAAGAAGAGAGACAATCTGATCCTGTTTGGTGGATAATTTGAAAATCTCAGCGTGTGAGATCACGACTGAAGATGATGTTGTGTTTCTGGTGGCCGGGGTTTCAGAAAACAGGTCGCACAAAGCGTCTTGTTCTCTTCCCGCGGCCCTTTAAACTCAACAGAGACCGTTTATGTACTCTAGCTACAGCCACGAGCTTTTCATGTGGCTGTTCACGCTATTTGGCTGTTGAGAAAAGCCTGTGTTTAAATAAATGTAGTACTCAAATATGTGTTTTTTTTTTTTTTTTTGTTTTTTTTACATCAGGTGTATTTAAACAGAGCATCCCTCTCTATTCCTGTATGATTACTGACATCAACAAACACTCTAACATTATTTAAACAGCCAGACTATTTGGATGTGGAATTCACTGCTATTTCACAGAACTGATTGTAATGAGGCGTTTGATATATTTTTATCATTTTTTTTAAATCCTGTATCCCAGCGCAGAGATTTACTGTCCCGTGTTGGTGAAAACGCTGTTCAGCAGCTCGTCAAAAGAGTTTAAAAAAAAAGAGAATTTATGAGAAGTTTTAACAGGAAAATTGAGTTTAAAAGGCTTGAATGTGGGAGATGGGGAAAAAAAACCGAGCTCCTGGTAGATTCATTCCAGACTGACAAATACAAGGTTTCAGTTTTTAACACATTTTTAACCACACATGAATAAAAAAAAAAAAAAGGCATTATTTATTTTATTTATTTAAGTACATCTAAGTCAACCAACAAGATATGAAGGTAAAATATAACTCCATGATAAAACAATTGAAATAAACTAAAAACAATTATATAAGACGATATAAGATAAAAAATAGTTTAAATAAAATAACAAATATTAAGAATGTAAATAAGAATAATAATGAAATAAGGTTCAGGTTAGATAAATACAGGCAATAAGGCTTTAAACAGTTCATATACAGTAGGCATATTCATTGACAGTATGTATATATAGCTATATAAAATGTGTATAAACCAATAAACAGTTACATGAATAATGCATATCATGTCATACGACTCTGCAAGCCTCATTAAGGTAGTATAGGTAGTATTATTGCTTGTTAAGTAGACACAGGAAGTTATAGCTATGTGCTGTATTAAATTATGTAAATACACATAACAAGAATACAGTGATGTGTGTGAATGTTAAATACACTATCCAATAAATAAAATACTACAAATTAATACAAAATGTAAGAAGAGCAGTTTTTAATCTATTTTGAAATAAGTACATTTTTTTAAATCCACTGCAGCTACAATTGAACAGTTTTTCAAATTTAGGGTCCCAGTTGATAGTTAAGCTAAGAGCAAATGTGAAACTTGAAAGTGAAGAGTCTGTTACGAGCGTCCAGCCTCAGGATCACAGGCAAGTCAAGTGCAGGCTGAAAGCTTAAAGTGGATCACTATTAGAGGAGCACTGAAGTGGTTTAGTATTGTATTTGCATGAAGTTGCCGGACTTCATGAGAGACAGACTTTATTTTAAATGCTCAAAATCAAAGCAGTAGAGGTCAAGATACACAGTTTTCTATTCTCTAGAGAACTAGCCCTGGATCCTACATTTCCCATAATGCAATTTTATAGCATAATTTCTTAGACCCCTTCTGCTTCTTAAACTCATACTACATCTTTCCAATATCATATCACTGATTTTTAATGTAGGCTTTTTCTGTTATTATTGGTGGCATCAAAGGCCAAGCTGAGATGACCCTGATGACTTCACTCTGATGTCATCAGCGATATAAAGATATGCAACTGTTCTCACAGTCTGAGTGGTACTCATGAGAAGTAAATCTAACATGTGAAACCACTGAAGCGCCCCTTTAATAACCATGTGACCTGCCAGAGTGCCCTTTAGCAACACAATGAGCAGGTTAACAGCAGTGTATATGTGTATATGCAGGTATAAAAATCACCAGCTCTCTTATTCCACATCACTGAGCCTGAGCTACAACAGTTACAGAGCTTAATTGTTAAGTATTTGCCACACTGAGTGCTGGAGTGGAACTATGTGTCTCTCTCCACCTCCTCGCCTCACTGGTGGGATCTTCGGCTTCTCTGATGACGGGGTGCGACTGTGGCTTCTCGGGAGTGTCTGGAATGGGTGCCATCTCCCTGCGGTGATCCACAGAGGCCGGATGACGGGAAGAGAGGGGGACATGTCACCGTCTGCAGCCGGCCATTGGTCGACACGTGAGGACGAGGAGAAAAGTGAAGTAGGAGGAGGAGGAGGAAGAGGGAAGGGAGGTGGGTAAAAGGGAGCGGAAGGCGCATTGGGAATTTTTTTTTTTCTCCTCTCCTCCGCCGCCCGGCAGCTCTGGCATATCACCAACGTTATGGCGGTAATTGATTCTCTCTGTGCCATTAGTTTCTGAGGCAAAGATGCGCCAACTAGAGGGGGGCGCCGTCACTTAGAGACTCGAGTGGCGCCCAGCCACACACTCACCAACACTCACAAATACATACGTGCGGAAATGCTCTCGATTTACAGGATTTGGGTTTTTTTCACACAGATGCAAAGTAGCATTGGTAAAATGTCAGCTGTCAAGGTCTGCTGAAGCAAGAGGATTCCTCATTTGCAAATAAGCCAAACATCAACAGCGTGCGGCGCAAACACGCCTAATGCACAAGTCTACATGCAGAAAAATCAAAGGGAATACAAATGACTGATGATCAGATTTGACATTCTCCTCTTATACGTGACATTACTCTGTGTTGTGTTTGTGAGGGTTACTGTGGTCGTGTGTAGAAACAGCATTCCTCCAAAAGACACACACACACATACACACATATAGAGAGAGAGAAAGAGAGAGAGAGAGAGAGAGAGAGAGAGAGAGAGAGAGAGAAAGAACTCCCCAGACAAAGAGCAGGGCATGTCTTTATCTCATTAAAGTTAACGAGAGGCTGCTGTCTTCTGCCTGTAGACCCGCTGTATAATCTCATACGGAAGCCTGAGCTGTGGGCATCGGGCCTTTAGCGCCGCGATGCTCATCAACGCCGTCGTCATGGCGCTCATCACCGAGGCCCTCGCAGCTGTCACCGTCAGCACCTGAGCGCTCGTTGTCGTTTCAACGCTAATTCTCGGCCGTTATTGAAATCTTCACCGTCGCACACAGACACACACACACACACACAAACACGAACACCAAACGTTGTACGCCGTCGCCATGGCGATCATCTTTTTCTTTTTCTTTTTTGTCATCCTCTCTGATGCTGTTTCTCATCATCACCATGGCCACAGTAAAGCAGTACCTGCTTCACACTGGAGGGAGAGATAGGTGGAACAAAAGCAGGTGGCACGCACGCACACACACACACACACACACACACACGCACACACACACAAAACAGAGCATGCACTGAATGCCAATTAAGCAAATGAAGCATAAGCTAGCGGGAGACAATAGCCCCTCAAAGTCAGTTACGAGCTAATTAAAAAACATATAGCATACAATCTAAGATCAGTCAGATCAGTTTGCCCTGAGGCACTGCGAGCTGCTTGATAAGTGTTCCTCCACATCTTTAAAGTGATGTAAAAGAAGGGGGTATAGACCGATGGCGCTCCTCTATCACTACAGTACAGTTTAAGCAGCCCTTCCTGACTTTATTCCACTTGCCTCTCAAGGCCCGCTACTACTTGGATGCTCATTTGGAGTCTGTAATTAATTGGAGCCTCTACTTTTTTTTTTTTCTTCATCTATTTTTGTTTGGCTGTTGACCGACGTGTGGTCCTCTCACGCGCTCATCTTCAGGTCGACGTGGCTCCCTAATTAAGACTCCAGAGGACGGCTAATTGCTGTTGCGTGCCTCTCGGCGGAGCAAGGGAGCCTTCTCCCGGTGCTGCCCGGAAAGAGCGCCCGAGCGCTGAATTAAAGGGGGCTTATGTAAGCTTGCGGTGAAAACTATTAAACACCAACCAACTTTTCCTTGTGAGGAGCTGCCACTTGATTTAATGGGCCTCATTAAAAGTGCACATCACAGAGATCCAAACCGCTCTCTCTCCCCGGCTTCACACGACAATGGGATAATGGTTCCTCCTCCATCCTGTCAAAGACTAATCCTAAATATTGAACAGTGCTATTGCTCCCGCGCCTCCATCCAAAAATGGGCCGCAACGTTCTTTTTTTTTTTTAAAAGGAAGGATTCACGTCATTTGTCTTTTTTGACAAGAGACAGAGAGAGGAGCAGCTGAAGGGATAGATGGTGCCAAGCGGCACCGTGTTGTTTATTGGGAGGAGTAAATGGAGAAATCTTGAGCTGAATGGAAAATAGATCCTGTATCGAGCTGAAATATATTGCTTTTCATTGCACTCCTTAAAATTTTAAATAAGATTCTCCGGAGGGGGCGAGATCAAATACATGTTGGCATTGTTTATAAAGGAGGCTGGCATCTGATTAAATGTCACCCAGTAAATCTACACATCTATCAATAGATACATTTAAATACTCTATATTCCTAAAAGAAGCAGTGAAACAATCAGATTAGCTCGCTGGTGATAGTGCCAGCTCAGCTACTCTGATGGTTTTAGGTCATACTGGTCCCAAAAAGAGTCTTCTTTCGAGTCCGCCTCTGATCAAATGAAAACCCTGACTAATATGATCAAAACCCCATCTACATATTCTGTATCACTCGGAAATATGCTACATTACAGAAGCTAAAGATGCTTTAACTGACATTTTATTGTGACTTTAAAGCTGCACCAATCACAATGGACCACTCAGAGGCTCCTCCTACCTTCCCACCATCAGCAGTTGTCATCTTATCGACATACATCCATCATTAACCTAACATCACTCTACCCTCCATCCCTAGGTACCTCCACTCTCACCCTCCTCCTTCCATCATCCCTTTATTTTTAATCCCTTCTTCTGTTCCCCTCAACCTATCTATCATTCAATATCTCAGCTTGTTCATTATTCTCAATGAAACCATTTTCAAATCTGTATTCTAGCAGGCGTGTTCTAGGTATGTGAACAATTGATAAACTATGTCTAATGAGGAAAGTGTGGCTTTAAATGACGAAACCCCAGAAATGTATCACTCCATGTTTTAAGCTCTGTGAAGATTTTGAACCTCTTGTAATTCATTGTTTTGGTTTAACGACCCTCAACTTTTCTGTTGTGTTTCACTCATAAAGCTCTCATCATCTATCTCATTTCCAGAAGCTGTTTTCAGTGCAAAAGCTCTAAAGCACACCTGTAAGAGGCAACCCGTGCATATTAGTCGTACATCCATCAGGTGGCCACAAACTCAATTTCAGATGAATGCTAATGCTGCTCCATACCTGCTAGATGTGTAAACCGGCAATAGTTCACCAATAGTTTGCCTTTACGGCTTTATAGGATGATAAAATGTCAGTGTTGTGTTTACACCTTGTTTCACTGCTCCTAAAAAAAGGGGCCAATAAAAAACCAACCAACAATGCACCTTTAAAGTGAGCTTATGTAACTGCTGAAGAGTTAGCACTGCTGCCTGTTGAGTTGCCACAGGTGGTATTTTCAGTCTCATGATGAATGCTATGAAAGTGTTTCCGTAATAGAGAAAAGAGGTTTAAAAAAAAAAAGACAGCTAAATGACTCAGCACTATCAGTTCTACTGTAGTCAAATCTATATCTAATGTTTGCTAATGTTAGCCTAACTAACATTAGCCAGGCTAGTGCTGTGTCTCAAATCAAATACTTCTGTTAGTACACTTCTGTCAGTACTTACTTGTGTAGTGCGCAAATTTCGACAGGTTAGTGTTAGCAAGCTAGCATTATCATTGGCGGTACCAAATCATTACAGACTGCTAAATGAACCCAATAAACCTACTGAAGGCTTATATGTTACAACAGTATAGTGTTGCTTAGTGCTAAAACACATGTATAATTTACATTTGTATAATGTGGCGATGTTCACTGTACAACGTCTTCAGCTGCCATTTCCTGTTTGAAAAGTGGTCCCTCCCCTTCCGCTATATAGCCAAGATGGCGACCGTTGAGGGCGAAAAGTGTCCATACTGTAGTTCCACACAAGTATATTATGTTATATATAGTTTCAAAAGTCACACAGTATCTCTTTAAGGGACGAATGTTAACCTATTATGAGTTTAGAAGTCAGCCAATAGAAATTCGTTTCATCCACTGTTTAATCTTTGACTTTCCATTGACCTTAATTCAAACTAACACAAGATTCCACAAGTTCTCCCGTATATATATTCTCTTTAAAAGAACCGTAAACAGACGGTCCAGAGAGAGACATCACAATTTAAAGACTGAGAGATACAGTAGATTCTGTACGGTAGACGCCAAATGAGGAAACACAGCAGCAACAATTACTTAAGAGACACAATTAAGGGATGAACGCGGCGAAGACCACTGCACCACAATGGGGCGCTTCGGCAGATACCCTTGAAACATTCCTTCACTTCAAACACATAACTTGTGCTTCTCATAAAGAAAAAAAAAAGCTCTAAGAGAAGAAAGAGATGGGGGGAAAAAAACAAAAACAAATCAGGAAGAAGCTGAAAATGAGTCCAACTCATGCATAACTTCAAACACTCCATCTTCAAAGTTGCATAACATTAAAAAGCGAGCCCACTCCCGAGTTCTCCACATCAAAAAAAAAAAAAAAAAACCCAGCCAGCATCGGGGGGACACCGCCGAGCCTGCTGAGCCATGGCCCCACTCTGAGGCACAACATGCAACCCACCCTCCTCTTCTTCTTCTTCATCCTCTATCGCCCCTTTCGTCGTCCTTGGGGTATTTGTAGAGAGAGCGATAGGGCATTGTGGGTAAAAAACGAGGGGCCAGGTGGTAACAAGCATAATGACTTTCCGGCCCGAGAGCAAAGAGACAGAAGGCAGAAAAATCCTCTGAACTTCTTCACGCCTGAATCCTGCATGCGTTTTTTTTCCCCTCTTCCTGTTTGTGTGTGAAGGCCTGTGAGGACACAGATGGAGAGTGTAAAGGGTGCAACCGCCATATCATTAAAGCGTAGGGTGCCGTCATTAATAACAGACCTGAGCTCAAAATTGTTTCTTTGTGTTACACAGAGCAGAGGAAAAAAAAAAAAGAAGCGGCGGAAGCTCCAGGATCGACTGTGAGGTGACAACGAGCAGATTGCAATCAGCAGGTACGAAAAAGGTGAGTGCGCGTTGTCATCGAGAAAAAGATGAACGCATAGGAGGAGACACAGATAGAAAACAATACAAGGTGTACAAACACTCCAGTGTCTTTAAGTCTTCAGTTGCCCCCCACCCCCCTTCTTTTTTTTTTCTTTGTCACTTTCAACTGACAAATTCTCCAATATACTGATAAACACATACAAAAATCTCCGCCCACGCCTTTAAACAGAGAGAGCTCTTCAGAAGCGCACCTTTCCCACCCACATATGTTGACATACGCTCATGAACAAACTGGTAATGTTCCATCAAAGCTTATGGCGCCCATTAAAAAAAAAAAACGCGGGAGGAGACGCACACACACACACACACATACACGCACGGCGCCGCGCTCGACGTTTAACGCCCACGCGCGCTCTCGAACGGCGCGCCTTTCCATCACCGCAATTGCCGGTGACAATCATGTACCCCACTCAATTACACCTGGCTAATTGTCGAGATGCCACGTTACCACGGAGAGACTGACAAAGACAAGTCACACACACACACACACACACACACACACACACACACACACACACACACACACACACACACACACACACACACACACACACACACACACACACACACACACACACACAAACACACATTTCTCTCTCTGTATATATATATATATATATACACATTTATATATACACATTTATAGTGTTCATATACATGCGTTCATATATATATTTATATATATAAACACACAAACCTTTGATATCTTTGTGAGAATAACATAGTATTGCAGTCGTGCATTAGCATGCAACGCCCTCATGTAATCAGATAATGGATTATTTAAGCATCTGCTCTCACCGTGCCGTATAAACCGATGGAGATACAGTAGATTTTCACTCTTTTTTTCTCTCTCTCTCTCTCTCTCTCTCAAACAAACACACACACACACACACACAGATATACTGAGCACACACTTTGCCTGAAGGATTTTAATTTGAGATGCAGACTCCAGTGTCATAGTGAATGATATTAAAAGTCGTATCATGAATAAATCAGGAGACAGAGGACTCACCTCAGCAATGTGACAGATAAGCAAAGAGAAACAGCACACAGGAGGAGAGAGGGAGAGAGAGAGGGAGAGAGAGAGGGAGAGAGAGAGAGAGGACCGATAAATAAAACGACTCGCATTTTTACAATACAGACAGCAGCACCGTTTGATGTAAGCCATTAGTTTATGGCTTCTCCTAACAAGGCTGTAATGACTTTACTGCTAAATCTACAGCATACCTTTATCTGTCATCAGCCAAGAATACTTTTTTTTAACTTTTTGTTAAGGCCATTTCCAAACAGGGAACATGTTCTGAATGAAACCCTTCATTTGTAACCAATCGCTCAGCCGAGACATCAGTGGAAATTGACAATTTGTCGATTTGTCATGTAGTGACTGAACGAGACGGGATATCACAGCAGGGGAGTGATATCCAAACATTTTTGAAGGGGCGCAAATTCATTCTGACTCGTCAACAATTCAAATCAGGAGGGAACACAGATAATAGTAACAATATGATGATAATTAAGTCTTTGTTTTATGTACAAATTTAAATATGAGATCCTTCTTGCCTATTTCCTTCTTGACCAATACTTCCACCAAGAATTCCTGTTGTTATCATAAAGTATCACTTTGTGCTGTAAAGCTATTCATCACATTTTCAACCTTCCTAGCTTCACAACAGTACAGTTCTGAGCTATGTGATGTGAAATTCTCAGTATAGTCTTGTTACTTTACAATAATGCTTGACAATGAGGTCTATGCACACTTGTGTCTTCACACTGAGAAGTATGGTCTATGCACACTTTTTTTTTTAAACATTTGCTTAAAAAAAACAACAAAAAAACATTTAGTCATTTTTTAGGTGTAACTGGAAGTCTAACAGTCTTTTTCATACTCAAACAAGCCACGCGCAGGACTGTCTCCGACTTTCTCCGATGATGGAGCGTCCTCTCCCCTACTCCAGACAGAGTTTAAACAAGCACATACAGCAGTGTCATATATGTGAAACACCATTCATCCTGTATAAATGATGCATAAGCCACTTTCCACACAGACACTGCTATGAGACAGTGCACATACCTACAGGCAGACACATATGTATGACTTACCGATAAGATGAGCTAAGTGGGAGAGAAATGAAAGAAAGAGGAGAGGAAGAAGGTAAAAGACACGATTTTAACATCCCTCTATGTTTACAGATGTTGCCAGAACAAGGACGAGATGGACCAGTTTAATATTTGAACATGGTGGAGGGGAAAAGGCCTGTATGTCTGCTGACACCCAAAACAACCCAATAAAATCTACCTCTCCAACATGTTTCCACCTGAGGCAATCCAATCCAGCTAAATTGAGCAGAAAACCATTTGATATCTCACATCCGTGATATACTGTATCAGATACTACTATGAATGAAAGCGCTTCAACTTTATTGGATGATAGAACATTAAAAAGGGAAAACTTTTATATGAAAGAACTGGATGGAGGGTGCCTTGTTCCTCAGTAATAGGATTACTGTATAATGTCATATTAACACATATAGTGTGAGATTAGAATCACCCACTCACAAACAGGTTTGGAGGGGTTGATGCGAGTGAGTGATAGCAAATCATGAAGTGCTTCACATCCTTAAAAAGAGAGCTGAGTTACAACAGCGTTTTGTATTTTTGTTCAAAAATTTAGACCATTGTGAAATAATAAAAAACCCCACAAATGAAAAGCTATAAAAACTCTTTTGAAGAGATGTTAGACGTCACATAGCTACCAGAGTGTGTCTGGATTGCTTTAAAGAATAACTAAATAAATTGGCTTATTTGCCTCCTTTTCAAGGATTAGATGAGACGATCGATTTCAATCAGGCGTCTGTGCATTAAGCATGAAGATGGAGCTGGGGGGGTGGGGGTTGACTTAGCTTAGCTTAGCATAAAGACTGGAAGCAGAGGGAAAGTTCAAAAACATCTTCACAGCTGACTAATTGACATATTTTATAGTTTATTTAACGTTTTATGTGGAACGGTTTGCTGGAACTATTTCTTGGCAAGTAACAGCCCGGTGCAGTAATCTTCTAGAGTCACAAGTGAGGTGGTCAGGGTTGGTGGCCCTAAATGAGATTTTGTTTGTGGCCCCAAAACACTCCCAGCACAACCACCAAATCACACACTCTGCTCATAACTGAATGAACGTGAGCACAAATACACGCATCTGCTCTGACGGCACAGACGACCAAATGGATGCAGTGGTTGTGCTGCAACTGGATACTGGGAGGTGGTACATCAGTTAAGACCTCCGAACCCTAACCCTAACCCTAATCCCCGCAAAACTACTCGTTTCACTGTCAGAATTTCATACATCATTCAGACAACACATGTTGAGTCTGAAAGAGCCGCACATTCAATTATTTTAGCCCCGTGCGTTAGTAGCGGGCTAACCGGAAGTTAGCTTCTTGACTGGCAGACTGGCCTACATTCAGTATGTGAAAATCACCACTAATTTAAGACATAATATATATCTTATATGCAGTGGCGTGCACAGATAGACCCTAGGTGGTGCTATAGCACCTGCCCTTTGCCCTCTGGACCAAGCAAGTGCCCTTCTGAAAGTAATTTTTTTTTGTACTGCATGTGGCCCATGTTGACATGATCATCTATAAATACTCAACGATTAAAAGCGTGTGATAATAATGCCCCGATATATGCCCCCCACCCCCACCTCCACCTCCCTCCTCCTCCGCACACACCTCTCTTCCTTTGTCAACGCGAACGCGCAGAGCGGACACAAACGGAGGCGCTTTGCAGCAGCAGTGCACAGCTGCAGCCCCCACACACACCTCCTCCCCTGCCCCACCAGCCAGGTAACACATAAATGAAACGATTCGAGAGTATTGACGCTAGCCCAAATCAATAATAGATATGACGTGATGACCACAACACAACTAATGTCGGTAGAGTTTGCCGTTGGTACAGCAAGTGAATCTATCAGAATACTTAAGCTGAATATTTAGTATTGTGTAGGTTTACATTAGGCTACATCATTAACACTTGCAGTAATTTATTTGCTAAATGACAAACAGGCAATTCCCAATTGCCTGCAGAAAAAGTAGCCTTCTGCCTTGTTGTAATGTCACCAAGCAGTCTTATTCATACTTTTGGTCTCTTTTTATTTACTAATTGCAGCATATTGCCTAGAAAGGAGAGGGTAAGAAAGGGAGCTACAGCAGGGGGCCCAGGGAAGCAGCTCTCTGCTCTCCTGGATAAAAGCATCCACCAGCAGCAAGGAGGAAGAGGAAGATGAAGATGAAAGGTCAGAGTTAAGACCAGAGTCATGTTAACTGTTTAGGGCCTTTTAAAGCTCAGATTTTAAAGTTGAACTGTTCCTCTAATTCTATTGAAATATCTTAAAAGCTGTCCACATTTTATTTTAACTACACAAAGTGGTTTGGCGGTACTAAATCAGGCATGAAGCTATATTAGCTAACTATATTATTTTGTACCAACCATGCGTTATTTCTATGTTACAAGACTTGCAGTAATCTTGTATTTACTTTAATAGGCTATTATTAAAACTTAAAAAATAGACTATTATTAAAACTATTATTATTCTATTCTAGGCAGCTACAGCAGGGAAGCAGGTCTGTGCTGTCCTGCAATAGGCCATCTACTAGCATGGAAGATGAGGGAGATAAATCTCACACTGCTATAATAAGGCAGCAGGCAGTTCCACATGCCGCACAAAGTGCCCTTATTTTTCACTGAGCACCTGCCCCCCAAAATGTCTGTGCACGCCACTGCTTATATGAACTACTAGGCATAGTTTGGCAAGGGCTTCAATGTAAAGGAGGTTCATTTACTGCAGTGTGCGGAGTTAGCAACACATAAAGTCAGACTCATTGTATGCGCCCCCTAGCTGTTATGGCCCTAAACAGCTACTGGACTGATAAACTGTTCTTTATCAAGAAATAGTTCCAGGAGCTAACTCCTTTTAAAACCACAACATTGTGTCACTGTCACTTTTATATTTCTGTTAGTGTCCCCTTCAACAAACTATATAGAAGTGAATTAGTGAACTTTAGAGATGCTAGCTGATCAATTTTTAAACTTTGTACACAGCCCAGGCTAGATGTTTCCCTTAGCTTTTATTTGTAATAAACTCTCTGTTGATGCCTCGCGCTGCCTTATGGAGCTGCTAACTCAGGAGGAATTTTACTTTCATGGAGAATTATAGTCACCCATTCAAAGCTCTGATCACCTCCCCTCCCCAACCCCCACCCCCACCATGAGACCCACCCACCCAGAGCGATTCAGAGGGGTCAGGAGGACAAATGAGGAGAGAGGCGGCAGAGTGAAATCAGCCTGCTTGTACAGTATGTGTAGGTGGGAGGCTGTATGTCATCTGCAGCTCTGTCTAACTAGCCGAAGGGAGGGTCCATACACACACACACTTACACACACACAACGTCAACTGGTGTCTGGCGTGTGCGTGTTTGTATGTGCACATACATGTACTTAAATATGCATGCGTGTGTGTGTATGTCTGTGCTGCGAGTGGAGACGGCGGTGCTGTCGGCAGGTTAATCCAGCCCTCGGGCTAAGCATCAAACTTTCAGATCAGAGAATCAATAATTCAGACAGCAGCTTGTCAGGATCTATCACAGAACACAGACTGAGAGGCGGGCAGCGGCACGACAAAGGCACAGAGGTGATTTACAGCCTCATACAACTCACACACATACAAATAAAGGCGGACAGGCCTCCCTGCGTAATTGCGCGCGATGCATGCGTTCAAATCACAGCCAGGGCTCTACAGTAACACACACACACACACACACACACACACACACGAGCAAGCGAGATGTTCAAAAGCAAAGAAACATGCGCATACATAAATTCACTCACACACAAAGAGCCACACCTTGACTCCAATCCCTAAAGATATTACAATATGCAGTCGAAAGAAACTGATTGATGGTCAGAATTTTTTTTTTTTGATTCCCAAACCTCAAAATACAAACTCATTCCAATCAGTGGGAGCGTCACAGCTCTACCGCTGCGTCCAGCAGCCAGTCCTTGAAGCGTATACCACCCTTTTAACATAGGCCGCGGCAATATTGTAAATCCCCTGCAAATCAGAAAAACATAGCAACAAACCATGTCTGTTTAGTGTGCGTTGTGGGGGAGTGAGCTGGTAGGGGGTAAGAGAAATTGAAGGATATTTCAGTGCGT